>NC_067492.1:56288005-56588005 GCF_947179515.1 Apodemus sylvaticus | reverse complement strand
CTATCGATATAATATTAAATAGTTTAATTCTATATTATGGGTCTTGGTTTCTTTCACTGTAAACAAGTGTACACTAATTGTACACAGTTCATTATGTGGCTATAATGTTTGAAAAAGTAACTGCATAGAAAGCATTAGCACAGTATACTCACCCAAACTAGCTATTACTCATTATTCACCAGGTGGAAGAAATTATAATGTGTGCCCTTCCCCCAGCCTTGAGTGGGAAAATGCAGACCATATTGCTTGCCACAGTTATCTAGCCCAACTAGGGTGATGTCTTCAGACCTAGGTGAGGTCGATTCTTCTTTCAGATCTGTAGCTTCCTGGAAGGAGCTGGCTAACCACTTAGGAGCTGAGCCTGTTTTCCTAACCAGATCCTGGCATATTGGGGATTGGTTTCTCCCCTTTAAATTCAGAGTTATCCATTAAATATTGGGCCTTGATCAGAACCTTTGTCTTGGCTTCATTCCTTTCTCTTCTGTCCTTCCCATCTATCCCCAACTGTCCTTCCAGGTACCCCGTTTGTCCAAAGCTGCTGGAGAGCTACAATAGTGTAAAGTTTTCGGAGTTTGAAAGAACATTGTATGTCTGGGGTAAATACGATGCCATATGAAATTAATAAGAAGTAGGAAGAGGCAGAAGTCAAAACTCATTGTTTTGTAATACCTAATAGAGGAGTCAAAGTGTGGCAGATACCCACTCTCATTAGCAAAATGGTAGAGTGAATGGATGAACAGACACTCTTGTTTTAATGTGTATACATTACTACAACACAGCACCACAGACTGAATGATGTAAAGCCATAGAAATGTTTTCCCAGCACTTCTGTGGGCTGATGAAATCCAATAGATTCAGTATTGGATGACACATGGATATTATTTTCATGCAGCATTTTCAGTTAGTGGGAAAAGAAGAAGGGCAAACAGGTCTGCATGGCTCCCTCTGGCTTTTTTCCCCCAAAAAATAGCATTAAATTCATTCACATAGCCTCATTACCCATTGTCTTTAGTCAGGGATTCTATTCCTGCACAAACATCATAACCAAGAATAAAGTTGGGGAGGAAGGGTTTATTCAGCTTACATTTTCTGTTACACATTCTGCAGGTCAGGAAGCAGGAGCCATGCCGAGGCCATGGAGGGATATTTGTTACTGGCTTGCTTCCCCTGGATTGCTTAATTTGCTTTCTTACGGAACCCAAAACTACCAGCCCAGGGATTGTACCACACACAAAGGGCCCTCCCACCTTGATCGCTAATTGAGAAAATGACTTACAACTGGGTCTTATGGAAGCTCCTCAATCGAAACTCCTTTCTCTGTGATAACTCCAGCCTATGTCAAGTTGACACACAAAGTCAGCTAGTACACCCTCTCAAAGCCCTATATTTTGATATATCTTGAGATCTGAGCTTTGGAAGGTAAATGTAGCAATGCCTATGGCTTTCATTGGCAGTAGTATCTGCCTGTCATGTGTCCTGAAAAAAATTGAAGTATTCATTGCATGGTTTAGAGGTTATGCAAGTTCTCTGTGCCAGGAACTGTGAACAAAATAATGATATGGTCCATTCTAGGCCAAGATGATAAATGCTTCTAACTTAGCTGCTCTGGGTAATAGACTGTGTGGCAAGGATACAGGCAGACATCTTCCTGGAGTGAGGAACATAGGTAACAGTGGCAGGGTGACTCAAGAGTAAATGGTTCAATGTGTCCAGAGCTTTGGAACTAGAAAATCAGGAAGCTTTATTACATAGTGTGGTTGCTCACAACAAAAGCAGATATTTGAGTGAAGATATGAAGTAGGTAACGAATTGACTAATCTGCTGAATTTGAAAAAGTGCTCTGAACAAAAGCTATTCCAGGAATAGCTGGAATGGGGCCCTAGCGCAAAAGCAAGTTTGGTGGATTTGAGAGCATCATGGAGCTGGAAGGGAGAGTGAAGGAAAGAAAGAGGATATAACAGGGTGACAGGTGTAACATCAACTAGAGTATAAAGGCCTAGAGGATCCTAGGCCTTCAGGAAGTCACTGGCTGTTGCTGCAGAGGAACAGGATCCTGAGCCTAATAGCCTCCCCCAGAGCTTGGTCCTGTAGTTCTGAGCAGAAACTGGCCTGTGAGTATCAAAAGCTAAGCTTCACTAAGAGCAGAAGAGATACTGTTAGAGCAGGGTAATGCCCTTCAGAATTGCATAGAACTCACCAAGAAAACAAAGGTGAAGGAAGGCTGATGGGTAACATGCAGGGTCCAGTGAGATGTGGCAGATTCTACTGCACCCCTTGTCCTCTACAAGCCCAGTCCCTTGTTTTGCTCTCATCTTGACTGTAATAGAATTATTTACCTACTTGTAAAAAAGGATATTTACAGTCACAATAATCTTATGATCTGTTTATGACTTCTGGTAGGAAAAAGGTTTTGATATAATCACTGTATTTAAGTTAATCCTTTGCAGTTTGAGGCATTTTCTAGTTCTATCCCCATTTAATCAGATGATCAAGGAGGCACAGATGATGTTGGGACTTAGCTAGCTAAGATCACCATTAAGTGACAGATCCAAGGTTTTACCTTGAACTGTGTAACTCCAAACCTATACTATTTGCCTCTACTCTAAACTATTCTCCAAGGAATCAAACTGTAAACTTGAGAATGCTTTGCCTGTTACTGGATAATGCTTCATTCCAGACATGCTTTTCAACTTGATACTGTTCCCAGCTCCTGTAAGTGAATTAGGGCCAAGCCAGGCTGCTGAGGATTTGGGATAATGATTGAAGAGCCTCTCTTGCATACAGTCATGATACATGAGTGTCATTAGGAATGTCATTACATTTAGTAACTATTTTGTTTTCAAGTCTATGGATATTTACAAATTCTTATTCTGTATTCTTTTCACTGTTTTACCCTATTTCTTTTAAGAGACAGCCTCATCTCTTAAGATGTGGAAGCAAGATTAGACTTTCTAATTACGAAATAAAAATGTTTTATTTGGGCTTACCATTACAAAGACATGAGTCCACCATAGCAAAAATGTGTGACAGCAGGCAGCATGCATAGTGAGGGGCTAGAAGCTGAAAGATCACATCTTTAACAGGAAATTGAGGTAGTAAACAGAATGTGGGACAAAGCTATGGACTCTCAAAGCCTGCCCCAGGTGATGTACTTCTTCCAGCAAGGCTGAACAACCTCCCAAAGTGATACCAGCTGGGGATAAAGTGTTCAAATACCTGAGCCTACTGGGGGAGGTTCTTATTTAGATCTCAACACTCCACGTATAAAATCATACATAGTAGTACTTCTTGGATTTCTTTAGGAAAGACTGACTTTTAAATATCAAATCAAAAATACCTTTAGTGCATATTACAGCCCTGGAGTTGTATTACATGTATCTCAGTAATTGCAGTCTATAATTTTGTAAAATAATTACTAATAACAAAAAATTACCCAAGAAACCTTTGGTTGGCGTTAAATTTATAAAGATAGTTTAATCTCATGATCTCAAGCTTGTACCGTTTGGGGTGATCAGTGATAACCAGGGACAGCATGTGTGGAGAAGAAAGATTTGATTCTTTCACCATAGAGACAGTTTATTTCAATGCTGAAGTGTTCAAAGAGCAGGGCAGACTAATGGTGGTGATTGTAGTAGTGTGTGTGTGTGTGTGTGTGTGTGTGTGTTTATGTATAGGTCTTTGTGTGTACATGAGCATGTGCATGTATTGGGTGTCCTATTAGAAAAGCAATCAAACTGAGCTATATTTTGTCTATTATATTTTCCTCCAGGATTCTTCTTACTATTCTGAGAACTCATCCCTGGTTATCTCTCAGAGGGCACTTTCAGACATGATATTTTTGGTTGCGTATCTGTGAGCCACAATTTCCATTACCAGTGTCCTCTGATGTTCCAACTGGAGAAAATTGCATGTATCAGGGGTCATTAAAGCTAAATCCATTATCTTCTTCCTACTTCCCAGTCCTGCCTCTGCTACCATATCAACCACATCTGTAAATGACACCCATGTCCTAGATTTAGAAGCAGGTAGGTCAACAGATTCATCTCCAAACCTCAGTCACAAAGTTCTGGCTTATGTTAATGAAAAAAAATATTTACTTGAGTTTACCAGAACTGACACTATTTTCATCTTGCTTCAAGAAAACTGTATTTATACATAAAAATAAAAGTCTGACATAATTGGATGAATGTTATGACATTGAGAATTAATATTTTAAATGCAATAATGGCAAGGTTGTGTTTGGAGGTTTTAATTCTTTTAGAAATAAGGCTTTAAAGCTTTCAGAGGTTGTACTATACTAATTAGGATTTTCTTCAAAATAACTCTACAGTAGAGAAAACAAGGGAGAGGGGGCTTAGTAAATGAATCCCAGAACAGCATGCTATAGCGCTCTCTCTCTCTCTCTCTCTCTCTCTCTCTCTCTCTCTCTCTCTCTCTCGCTCTCTCTCTCTCTCTCTCTCTCTCTCCCCCCTCCCTCCCTCCCTCCCTCTGTGTGTGTGTGTGTTGTTGTTGTTGTTGTTGTTGTATGCAAACCTCACTACTACTGTCAATTGAATTTTCATTTACACTTGTTTGGGTTTTCGAAATTTCATATGTGAATAGGATATTTCCATAATTTCTACTTCATCTTCTCCCCATCTATCTTTACAATGTTGCTTCCAAATCTACAATCTCTTCTTCATTAATTATTGTTATGCACACACAAATAAGTACATATACACATACATATGCATCATATGCATATGTGTGTGTGTGTTAATCTGCTGAGAACACTTAGTGTTACTCATATTCATATGTGTTTAGAGATAACCATTTGTAATTAGATAGCCGTCTGTATATGGTGGGGAGCAGCATACATGGAATCTTAACAGTGGGGCCACTTTAACAACAAGACTTACACAATGCCAAGAGCAGTTTACATCAATAGGGAAGTTTCACAATACCCCAACCATCAGATAACTCACTTTTAATGGGTGGTGGTACCTGTCTGGTTTATGCTAAACAGTATCCCTAAGTTCACACATTACATACCAAAGTCACTGATTTCACTGTGAATACATCTTTAGATGTTGCTGAATGACCTGCATGGAAGAAAAGCTCCAGGTTGAGAACCCTAGTTCTAATCCTTGTCTGTTTAGCACTACTTCCTTGGTTTGTCTTCTATGTTAAACATATGCATGTTGTGTCAGGTGATTCCATTAGCTTTGTTCCTAGAATGGAATTCCATAAAGGCAGACTGTGCCATCTCTGGGATCTAATACAGAGTCGAACATGAATTAGTATCTGTTGCTCAATGGGAAAAAAATCTTTTAAAGAAAAGCAAATCTGTAATTTCATTGATCAGAGGTACATGCATGCTTCCTGTAGCCATGGAGAAAATACTTAATCAATTTCTGCCTTCATATTCCCATCTAGAGTGTGTGATTGATAACAATAATGACTCCATTGATCTACTACATGACCAGTCTTTGCTTGGGAAAATCTGTGTTGTGTTGTTACATGATTGTTAATGATATTCTCCACTCTCAGAAAATGTCCTTGCTTTAAAGAGAAATCATAAGACAACTTGAGCTAGAGTGCTACTCTCTATGCAGGACTTATGAATGTCAGGGACATGGCACATCACTATCAAGGTACCACCCTGATACAAATGCCTCATAGATTTCCCACTGCATGATACATCCCACAGCTGTCTGGTGGCTGACAAACACCTTGACACTTGCTGGCCCTCCACTCTTGACTCCCTATCGTCCAGCAAGTCATATTCATTCTTTCTCAATATCAAGATCTGCAACTTGCTATTTTTCTAACTGAAAATGTCATTCCCTGCTGTTATCAGCCTACATTCCATGTCATAGAGGAATTAGTACTAATGTCAGATTTTCCAAGAAGCCATGCTTTATTATACACTCTGATTTCCTTGCATCTGCATGGCTTCAGCTCCTGTCAAGCTGGAAGTTGTGATATAGTAGTTTCTATGTGCATTTCTCTCAGTGCTAATCTCCCTGAGTCAGAGATTGCATTAGGCACTCAATAATTAATTTGTTGTATGAACAAATTCATTAATTAATATCAGACCTTTTCTCTAATGTCTATACACTTAAGACTTAGACTTCTTGTCATGTCAAGGAAAAAATGTAGTGATAGATATATCACATTTTCTATCCTTAGTAGGTGTGCAGATGCCTGCGAGATGTTATACTGGCATACTTCTCCTTATTTCTGTTCTCACATATATCAATATTTATTGACTAGCTTAACAACTCCTGATGTCATCAGGTAAGGGTGGCCCCTTCTAAACCTAGCCCTTCACAGTTGATCTGTGCTTAAACTGAGGAGTGGGAGAAAAATCTCAGATTCTCTCTAATCATTCTTGATGAGATTCTGAAAACATATGAAAGATTATTTTGTCATAGTGAGGCCTCATTTTCATATTGCTAAGTTAGAAAGCAATTTCAAGAAGGAGAAAAGAAAAGAAAACCTGCAGTGTGTCCTAAATGGTTAACGACCCTCAGCAAGCAATCTGTCCAGCATGAGAAGGATTTATTTTGCAATCTGACAGCTGATCTATAATCAGGTTCTGCTTGGCTGCTATTCTGAGTACCTCCCCATACCTCTCCATGGGGCTCAGTGAACACCCTATGGAGAGAAAAGCCAAAACCTTTTATTATAGGCATTTCTGATTTCCCAGAAGCTTCGGGACAAAGTGAGCTGTGCAGATGCCTTTCAGTTGTTGTTCTATTTGAGTGGAGAGGCATACCTCCTCCAAGGATGGCAAGAGTTCTGCTTCCTAAGATTACAGGGCTGGAATACTTCTTATTTCTGTTCTTGCATATATCAACAGACACTAACTACTACTATCATGAAAACCAAGAGTGCAAAGATAAACAGCATCATTTCTGCCAACAAAAACTTTAACTTGATGTGGGATGAGGTGAGAATAAGTAGGTGATTGTAACACAGGATAGTTCCTTTTCCAGCATGAAGTGCAGAAGGAATGAAGAAAGTGTGGCATGAACATCTCTTGCAGTTTGTTTAAATTATTACCAATTAATGTTAAGAATCCTTTATGTGCTGCAAATACAAGTGCTTTTGTCATATATATTATTTCCCAATATTTATGTATCCTCAAAAGTAAGTTTTAAAGTAAAGAACCTAATTTTAATGAAGTTCAATAGATTTAATGTAGTTCAATATTTCATTTTATTTTATTATTATTTGGATTCTTGTCTGAAATACTTTAGTTCCACCACAAATAAGGTGTGTTTTTTCTTTATTTTCCTCTGTAATTTTGTATTTACAGAATTTGAATTTATGGATTTTAAAATATTTTCATTTCTTTCTTTTTTATTCAAAATAGATTGTTTTCTCACACATTATATCCTGATTACAGTTTCCGTACTCCTCCCAGTACCTCCTCCTCCTTTTCCATACAGATTCACTCCAAATCTCTCTCTCATTTGAAAAGAACAGGCTTCTAAGAGATAACAACAAAATGTATTAAAATAAGTATAATAAGGTAGAACAAAAACTATCTTACTGAGCTTGGACAAGGCAAACCAACAAAAAGGAAAAAGGTCCAGAGACAAGAACCAGAGATCCATTCATTCACATACTCAGGAGTCCCATAAAAGCACTAAACTGACACTATAATATATACACAGACGATCTGGTGCAAAGCCATTTGGAGCCTGTGTTTATTGTGTTAGTCTCCGAATTTATGTACATTTTATTTAATTTTTTGATAGTCTTGTCCTCCTGGTGTCCTCTGTCCCTCTGGATCTTACACATTTTCTTCTGTCTCTTCCATGATGTCTTATAAGCTCGGAGACGGAGAGATTTGATGTAGACATTTCATTTAGACTTGAATGTTTCAAGCGTTCTGAAGTCTCTCTGTCTCTGTCTGTCTCTGTCTCTGTCTGTCTCTGTCTGTCTCTGTCTGTCTCTGTCTGTCTCTGTCTCTCTCTCTGTCTCTGTCTCTCTATCTCTCTCTCCCTTCCTCCCTTTCTCTTTCTTTCTCTGTAGGTCTCTGTATTTATTCCCATCTGCTATAGAAGGAAGCCTCTCTGGTGATGGCTGAATAAGGCACTGATCTATGACTATAGCTAAATAGCATCAGGAGTCATTTTGTTACTGCTTTTTAGAAGACTGGTAGTATTTGTTTTTACCTTAGGATTCTGCGATATCTATTCTCTGGAAGTTGGTCGAAAACAGTGTTATGTATGGGTTCCATCTTGTGGAATGGAGTCTAAATCAAATTATACATTGGTTGGTTACTTGCACATGTTTAGGGTCACCTCTGACCTAGCATATCTTGCAGGCAGGACAGATTGTAGAGCAAAGGTTTTATGGCTGTGGTATTGTATGTTTCTCTTTAGTAGCCTGCAGTGTACATTCCCTACCAAAGATACTGAAACTTATAGATGGATGTTCTACATAGACATCATGTGAACCTCTCCATGATCAATGAATTGTGTGGGTGTTGTCTTCAACAATGGTGCCATGCTGTCAGGTTGTGAAGAACAACCCATTGCCTTGACTACAGCCTGGGTTGTTTGGGAATTTCCTTAGGACCCTTTTGGTCAATAGCACAATTTTATATAACCTGGTCTCAGTACTAAAAGCTTTCTTGGGACTCTGCCTATCTTGTTATTTAGAGACATGATTAATGTAATTTTCATATATTTTATACCACCTGTCACATACCCCTTCATTCTAACTATCTCTACTCATATTTTCTTCCCCTACCCACACAATCCTCCTGATCCATTTCTCTCTTCTTCCCCACCCCCATCTATCCAATAAATCTATTCTATTCCCCTCTCCCTGAGAGATCTATGCATCTCCCTTAGCCTCTTTTCTATACCTAACCTCCCTGGGTCTAAGATTGTAGTTTGTTTATCTAATATTCACATATAAGTTAATGCACACCATCTTTGCTCAGGATAATTTATTATAGTTACATTGATTTATCAGTGAATTTTATGCTGTTATTTTTAAAGCTGAGTAACTATTGTATAAATGTACTATATTTTATTTATCCATTCTTTTTTCATGAGGGGCATTTAGTTAAGCATTGACTTAGGGTTATTGTGAAGAGATCAGCAATGAATATGGTTGAGCAAGCGCCTTTGTGGGAGGGTGAAGTACTCTTTGGGCATATGGCTAAGAGTAGCATAGCTGGGTCTTGAGAGATATCAATTCCCATCATTCTAAGGAATATCCATACTGATTTTTATCATGGTATACATAGTGAATGCACTGCCACTAACAGTGCATGAGTATTTTGTGACATCCTTGAAAATATGATCTGACAGTTGTTCTATTGATCTTAGCCTTCTAACAATTGTAATATAAAATCTCAAAGCAATTTTGATTTATATTTCCCTGATAGTTAAGGATGCTGAAGTTTTCTTTAAGTGTTTCTCATCCATTTGAGTTTACTCTATTGGGAATTCTCTATTTAGATTTGTTACCCATTTGTAATTGGATTATTTGGTCTTCTGATATCTCATTTCTTGAGTTCTTTATATATTTTGGATATTAGTCCTCTGTCAGATGTGAAGTTGGAGAACTCTTTTCCTATTCTGTAGGCTGCAACTTTGTCTGATGTCTTTTGCCTTACAAAGGTTTTTCAGTTTAATAAGGTCCCATTTATTTCAATGAATGTACAAATCCTGTTATTTTCAGAAATTCAATTTTTATAAGAAACAAAGTATGACTAGAAATTTGTACATAGAACATAGACAGAGATATGATAGAAAAATAGATACATAGATACATAGATTCAATTACTTATACATCGTTTAAAACTATACTTTATATAGTGAGTTGCTTTTGCGCCTGTTTTGAAATTTGAGGACATAAATTTGATGTCAGTTCTATGCTGTTTCTTCATCTCTTTGTCTTTACCCAACAATTATACTCTATTGACTTCTGTAAACTTATAAAATGTATTTAAATTAGGTATTTCTGATCATTTGTAGTTCTTTTTCAAGTTTGTTTTGGAAATTTGGGGTTATTCCTTTTGCTATGTGCAGAACAAAATTGTCTCATTGATTTCCAAAAGAAATCCATTTTGGGTCTTTATATGGAAATGTTGAATCTGTAGATAAACCCAAGGGAAAGTTGACATACTTTTTTTTTAATTAAATATATTCTTTATTTACATTTCAAATGACTTCTACTTTCCTGCTTCCCCCAAAAATCCCATAAGCCATCTCCCCTCCCCTTATTCCCCAATCAGCCCTTTCCTGCTTCCCTGTCCTGGTATTCCCCCACACTGCAGCACTGAGCAATGTCACAGTTTGGGGCTGCTGTTTCTGTTTCTCTAGACATGAAATGATTTCTTACGTCTCCCATGTTAAACGTGTACTTGTGGGTTTGTTGGAGGCATTAGCTGTAACTTTTAAAATGGAGACTTTCTTAAGCCAAGCAAGTTGATGCATGGTTGAAATCCCAGTCCTAGGAAGGTTGAGGCAGGAGAATGATTCAAGTGCCAGGCTAGCCTAGGCTACATAGTGAGACCATTACAGAGAGGGGGAGAAGAGAATCCTCCAGGCTCCTGTGGATTGCTCCAAGTTTGTGACTATACAAAAGGCCCTGTAAAACTTAGTGGTTCCCAAAATAAAAATAAAAAGGTATAATATAGGAAAGTGACATGTGGGGATGAGATTTAGAGAAGCATGTTCAGGCAGAAAGAGTAAACTGAATGCACTAAACAGTTGCATAAAATTGTCAAAGAACAAATTTAATCAACAAAAAACTGAGAGGAATACCATTAGTCTTTTCTAGGGATGATAGGAATGGGTAATATAGATACATATGCATATATGTATATAAATAACAACCAAACAAAAATAGTGAAAGATGAAACACACCATTTTAGACCAAATACAGGTCTTTGCCTTCTTCTTGTAAATCCAAAATTAGCCTCTCCAAAATTCTGTTTATCACATTTCCTTTTCATATGAAGTGTTCACAGATAGATATTGGAATTTCTGTATCTATTGTTCTTATATCTTAACTCTTTTCTCATACTTCCTGTCTTACTACTCGACATTTCTAGGCTAATTACTTTGTTCAGTCTTTCAGCTCATTAACTGACTCCAGCTATTTTTCTTCAGCTATTTAGCTATTAATATATAGGTTATATTTTTATCCTAATTATCCTTCTTACATGTTCCTGAAATATAGTTCCAGATCAGAGCAGCCAGTGTCTTAATACCCTGGAGATATCTATCCTAAAATATACTTTTTCTGTATCATGGGGTAACTTTTTTTGAAGGGTCTACTACTATTTTTAATTATCCAGCCTGATGCTTCTTTAAAAGTGCAAGCTTTATTTTTTCAACTATTGATTTTGCTATGTTTTTATTGTGTCCCTAAAAGCTAGAATGAAAATTAGGGAAAGATGAAATATGCCATTTTAGACCAAATACAGATCTTTGCCTTCTTGTTGGAAATGCAAATCCATTATATCTCCAAATTGTTATAAGTAGTCACAACTAAGAGGAAGTGTTCATAGTCATAGTTTGGGTTTCTGTTTCTCTAGACATGAAATGATTTGTTAAGTCTCCCATGTTATACTTGTACTTAGGAATTTGTTGGAGGCATTAGCTATAACTTTTAAAATGGAGACTTTCTTAAGCCAGGCAAGTTGATGCATGGTTGTAATCCCAGTCATAGGAAGGTCGAGGCAGGAGAATCATCCGAGTGCCAGGCTAGCCTAGGCTACATAGTGAGACCATTTCAGAGAGGGCAGGGAGAAGAGAATCCTCCAGGTTCCTGTGGATTGCTCCAAATTTGTGACCATACAAAAGGCCCTGTGTAAAATTAGTGGTTCCCAAAATAAAAATAAAAAGGTATAATATAGAAACAAATTATAATATATAATAATATTAGTATAATATAAAAATAAAAAAGATATAAAATAGGAAAGTGACATGTGGGGATGAGATTTAGAGAAACAAATGCAGGCAGAAAGAGTAAACTGAATGTACTAAACAGATGCATAAAATTGTCAAAGAACAAATTTAATCAATAAAAAACTGAATAAACTCTGAGAAGGGGACAATTAGTCTTTTCTAGGGATAATAGGAATGGGTAATATACATACATATGCATATATGTATATAAATAACATAACCAAACAAAAAGAGGCCATCATTTTGAGTGTGAATCAGAGGATGAGAGAGCTTGAGGTAAGGAAACATCAAAGGGATTGGAAGGAGAAAAAGAATGGGTAAATAATGTAATTGCATCTTACTTAAAAGTTTAAAATATTGATACAAAAAGATTATGGAAAGGAAAAATTTAATAAAACAGTAAACCCTTGTTTTGTATATCCACGTAGTCTTACAGATTTAGACAGATTCTAGACTCCTGCATTTGTTTCTTGAGTGCCAACACATGCATTAAGAAAGCTGCCAAGAGAAGCTACTCACTGATTCTTGGGGTTTCCCTCAAAGGCAGGAACCATCACCACTGAGTCTTCAGTACATGGGAAGGGAGCAGGTCAGTTTAGAGGCTACCTCACATTTAGTCTTTGAATTGGTTTCTCTAATTATTTCTCTGTTTGTCCCTCCAATTCTCTGTGCTTGTTGACTCAGCTTCTCTGGAGATTTAGTGTGAAAACCACTTTAACTTTTCAAAGTGAATTGTATATGCCTGTATTTCTCCTTCAGAGCCATTGGGTTTTTTCTTTCTTTCTTTCTTTCTTTCTTTCTTTCTTTCTTTCTTTCTTTCTTTCTTTCTTTCTTTCTTTTCTTCCTTTTTCCCTTTCTTTCTTTTTCCTTTCTGTTCTTCCTTCTCCCCTTTCCTTTTTTCTTCCCCTATTTCCTTCTCTTTCTTTCCTTTTTCTCACTCCTAATTTTTTTATATTAACTTTATATCCCAATATCAGCTCCCCCCCCCACTACTCCTCCCTTCATTCCCAGTCCATTTCTCCTCTGAGAATGGGGTCATCCCCTGGGTATCACACTCACTCCTCCTCCAACCCTAGCACATTAGTTACTCCAGGACTAGGTACATGTCTTTCACTGAGGCCAGACAAAGCAGCCCTGTTAGAGGAACAGGAACCACATGCAGGCAACAAATTCAGGAACAACCCCTGCTCCAGTTGCTGGGGAACCTGCATGAAGACCAAGCTACTCATCTGCTACCTGTATATCCTTTCTTCTCTTTCTAATTTCTTAATCTGTCCTTCCTTCTCTTCTTTTATCCTTCTGTTTCTGCTTCCTACTTCCTTCCTCACTTCCTCCTACCTAGTTTTTGTAACATTGCTGTGTTATCTTGTGATTAATAACCATAAATACACTAACTGGATGTGTTAATCTTCAACAATAACAGGCATCATACTGCTCTAAGGAAACCAAACATTTTCTCTTCATAACTAGAGCAGGAGAGCTAACCGTTTTCCATATTCTTACCATGTTTGGTGTCAGTCTCTAAATTCTGTTTACCTGCTTTTAAACTTTGTCTACATGTCTAATAGATAAAAAAAAAAAATTTGCTGTAGTTTTGATCTTGTCCATAAATTAGCACTTTATTGGCTAACATATCTCCTTTTGGTAATAAGGATTCACTCATTTTTAATTTATATTTAATTGACTATATCTGTTCTTTGACAACCTCGCACATAGACATAATGCATTCTATTTATCCCCTCGTTTCTGTACCCTCTTACTTACTGATGACCTATATCATGTCCTCCTTTTCTACAATTTCCTTTTACATATTCATGTCTTTTTATTTTGTTTTGTGAGCCACTGATTTGAACCAGGTCTGTCTGTTTGACTATGGGTTTGGAATATTCACTGGAGCCTGGTACTATGTAACAACCAAAAATTATTGTCCATCTCCAATAATATACCAGTAGCCAATAGTTCAGAAGGGAGGGGAAAGGCTCAGTGAGCTCCTCCCAATCCATGATTGTCAACATGCCCAGTCTTCTGAAGGCCAAGACTATTACTTCTAGGAGATCACACTTACAGTAGCTGAGTCAATGCCTTAAACACAAGTCTTTGAGCAGTGACATTCCTTCCATTCTCTCTTCTGTGGTGTTATGAGCTTTGGTTGTATTGTTAATATCCTGTTCACATTCAGTCATCATTAATTTGCTATACCCTAAGCAGCTACGAGTCTCTGCACCCATGGCAGTTCACTTGCAACCTAATACCAATGTTTCTCAATAATTCCATAAAATAGAAAAAGAAAGAATATTTCTAATTTTCTTTTGAAGCCAACATTACATAAATAACAGGACCCACAACACCCCTGATTGAAAAAAAAAAAAGAAGACCAAAAATCACCCACTTAGTGAAATCAGTCTCTTCAAAAAATGGTTCTGAAAACAGTTTTTGTCCATGTATAGAATGAAAGTTTGCTCTCAAGATGCATAAAGTCCAACTCTATGTGTGTCAGGAAACCTCAATGTAAAATTTTAAAATCGGAAACTTCTAGAAGAAAAGGTAGAAATTTCTCAGTAAGATGTAAGCAATGATAAGGACTAAATAGCATGGCTACTCAAAAAATGAGGCCAGCAGTTAGCAGGATTTTGTGACGTGAAAAGCTTCTGTGCAACAAAGAAAGCCATCAATCGAGTGACTAGGCAGCCCAGAGAATGGAAGCAAGTATTTTCCAGAGATACATGTAATGGGGGATTAAAGTTCATAATATGCAAAGAATTGTAAAATAGCACTAAGCATTGAGGAAACAAACCACTCAATAAAAAGATGGGTTGTAGAGATGCAGAAGCTCACAGCCAACCATCGGACTGAGAACAGTGACCCAAATAGAGGAGTTAGGGGAAGGACTGAAGGAGCTGAAGGGGCCTTATCTGGCATCAATGACAGGGGAGGCACTTGGTCCTGTGAAGGCTTGCTGCCCCAGTGTAGAGGAATGCTAGGGCAATGAGGTACAAGTAATTGGGGTGGGGAGCACCCTCATCAAACCAGCATAAAAGGATAGGATAGGGTGGTTGCAGAGGGGAAACTGAGAAAAGGGATAGAATTTGAAATGCAAACAAATAAAATATCCAATACAAAAATAAAATAAAGTAAAATAAAATAAAATAAAATAAAATAAAAGATGGGCTGTAGACTAAAGTAGAGAGTTCTCAAAACAAGAAATAGTAATGGCTGATAAACACTTTAAATGTGTTCAACATAATTAGCCATGAGAGAAGTACAAGTTAAAATTACTTTGAAATTCCATTTCACTCCAATCACAATGGATACCATCAAAATTTCAAATGAAAACAGACACCTATTAGGTTTTTAGAGGAGATCCCTCACTCACTGCTGGTGGGAATACAAACTGGTACAGGCACTGTGGAAATCAGTAGGAAGCTTTTGTAAGAAAGCAAAATAGATCTAACAATAGCACAAACTATTAAGTAAAAGAGACATATAGAAATTATTCTTAGTATGCAATGGGGCAAGTCCCATTTATTTATTTATTTATTTATTTATTTACTTACTTACTTACTTAGTTACTTTCTTATTTTTGTCCTCTTGAAAGAAATTAGCTCCATCTTGCCCTTCAAGTTTCCAAACAAATTCTAATATCTAAGCTCTTTTAACAAACAAGTAAGTAATCTGAACGTACTTGTATTTTACTCTGAACATTTATGAATTGTTGTAAGAACAAAAGAAAGTTTTACAATTTTAATTAATCAATGTGAAAGGGCAAATTTTTCTTTATGTCATCAATAACACTGTTCTAGAATGTCTGCATAATGTTCTAGAATGTCTTTAAACAACCTCCTTCTGGACACCTGATTTTTAATACTTTGGCAATCATCATTATGTAATCAACTACATTTTGATAAAGTGTAGAAACAGAGGTGTATTTTGTATGATTATCTTATTTCCAGGTAACAGTTTGTTTGTAGAGCAAACTTAACTGCTCTACAAACTCTATCAAACAGGTAGTAATATTCATACACGCTAACACAGAATTTTTAGCACTGACACTATGGGATTCTTGTGTATTATACTAATTAAGATCTGCACAGTCCTGGGAACCTCATTTGCATAGTGGAGCCCATTGCCAATGGAACAATGTCATATAGCAAGCAGCAAGGCTTCTTGCAAAAGCAATGAAAACAGGCAGTCTTGCCATGGTTCCAACATCATAAGAAAGGATTCCACTTGGCCCCCTCTCTGGAGTATTTTTCATAGGCTTTTCATCTATACTTTGCAGAATTATGTATGATCCCTTCTCATTTAACCATGAATAGGCTTGTCCTTAATGAGAATTAAATTTTAACAATATTTTTCATTGAGTCAATCACATAATTCTCTATAATCTTTTAATATTATGAATTGCAATAATGGATTATGTAGAATTAACCTCCCTTGTTTTTAGAATAAACTCAGATTCCTCATAATTATGTGTAGATACAGAGTGAACAAGGGAGAAAGTACAATTTTCATTCATTGAGCTGTTTTGGTCATTATTAGCTTGTATATTCATAACTTTGATGGACCTGTAATTATCTTTTCAAAAATTATTTTCTGGTTGTAACTTTAATTTTTTCAAAACCTATTTTTAATGGTGTTCCTTAAACACTTTAATATCCCTACTAGCCCACTACCCACCATGGATAGTAGAAAAGAAAGGATACAGAGTAGCAGATGGAGGAATGGATTGGTTGAGAATTGGTTCTTTGAAACAACTGCTGTCTGCATTGTCAGGTGATCATCAGTTCAGTTCCCAGGTGAGCAGTGGCATCTTGATCCACTCACAGATACTTCATGGGTACATCAGCAGTCGAGTTTGGTAAAGTCAGCATGGCAAACACAAACCAGCCGCCATGACACTATATACCAGAGACAGCCAGGCTTCAGCCTTAGCAAAAGCCACCAGGAGGGACCAGGAAGAAGACCAGACCAGGAGAAGTTTTTGACTGTCTCTTTCTTAGCAAAGCAAAGACAGAAGGCCAACAAGTGTCACACAGCTAGCTCTATATGTAAGCCTATCTCGGCCTCCATCACTGTCTATTGAGTCCTTTTTATACCCTCCAAACACACAGGTCCTCCATGTGTCTTGCCTCAGCACATGTCTTGCCTTAGCACATGCATCTGTATCAGCTGACATCATTCTACCAATCAGCCTGGGTCTGCAGAAGCAGAAAAAAAAAACAGCATGCCACCAGAAGTTTGTTAGTGCATTTCTTTCTATAGTGTCCCAACAAATGGAGCTCAACTATGCAATGTAAGGCAAACCAATGCATGCTGGTTGTTAGCAAAGAATCCTTCATCATATGTCCTTTCATGTGCTTGCTTTAGGAGAACATCTCCTCTCCTGTATCTGCTTCAGCAAAGCATTCCTTCACGACTCTGCCTTAGTTTTTTGCCTGTGTTCACTTCAAGAAAATACCCTTTCATGTGTTTGCCCCAGAAAAACACCTTCCAACACAACTGACTTTTCAAAGAACCCTTAAATTTCCACTTCATCTGATATTAGTGGACAAAGATTAGTATTACCTATCCTCCTCCAAACTAAGACTAACTATATTTCATTCCAACTGCTTAACCATCTTTAAGTTTTCTTATAACATCTCTGGTAGAACTCAACTGTAGCTCCCTTTCAGTGATATATGTTTAATTCTTATTTAATTGCTTTATAGTATCTTTTAATGGAAATTGTGTGTGTCACGGCGAGGGTATATATATATATATATATATATATATATATATATATATATATACCCCTGCCCATCCTCTCTGTCTCTGCACACCCCTTCCCCATGATACACACCATTAACCATTACCATTAAAAGATACAATAAAACAATTAAATAAGAGTTAAATATATATCACAGAAAGTGTCATCCTGAGTGAGATAACCCAATCACAAAAGAACACACATAGTATGCACTCATTGCTAAGTGGATGTTAGCCCAAAAGCTCAAAATAAACAAGTTACAATTCACCCAGTACAGGAAGATCAAGAAGGAGAACTTAAGTGAGGGTGCTTTAGCTCCTCTGAGAAAGGGAACAAAATACTCACAGGAGCAATAAAGGAGACAGTATGGAGAAGAGACTGAAGTAAAGGCCACCCAGAGACTGCCAAAGCTGGGGATTCATCCTATAAATAGTCAC
This sequence comes from Apodemus sylvaticus, assembly GCF_947179515.1. Lineage (NCBI taxonomy): Eukaryota > Metazoa > Chordata > Mammalia > Rodentia > Muridae > Apodemus > Apodemus sylvaticus. Next base: position 56,569,895 of record NC_067492.1, on the reverse strand, counting down.
CAAACCCCGACAACAAGAAATGTATACCAAAAGGAGCATGCCATAGTTGTCTCTGGAGGAGCCCTGCCAGAGCCTTACCAATACAGAGACAGATGCTAGCAGTTAACCATTGGTCTGGGCATGGGGTCCCCAATGGAGGAGCTAAAGGGTGGTACAGAGGAGCTGAAGGGGTTTACAGTCCCATGGGAAGAACAGTGATATTGGCCACCCAGATGCCTCAGGACTCCCAGGGACTGAACCATCAACCATGTGGTACACATGGTTCCAGCCAAAAATGTTGCAGAGGAATGCCTTGTTGGGCATCAGTGGGAGGAGTGGTCCTTGGTCAGGTGAAGGCTCAATAGATGCCCCAACAAAGGGAAATAGGGGGGAGAGGAGGGAGTGGGTCAGGTGGAGGGGCATATAAGTGTTGGCAGGGGGTGGAAGGAGGGGTTCAGCTTTTGGGGGGGGAATTGGAAAAGGTTTTACCATTGGATACGTAAATGAAGATTATATTCAATAAATAAAATAAAAATAATAAAGAGAGAGAGAGAGAGAGAGAGAGAGAGAGAGAGAGAGAGAGAGAGAAATGGGGGAGAATATAGGTGCTCTTAGAGACTATGAGGTCATCAAAGTCTCTGAAACTGGAGTAATGAAAAGGTGTGGCCACCATGTGGGTGCTGGGAATAGCTCCTCTGCAAGAGCAGCAAGGGCTCTTAACCACTGCACTGTTCCATTCCCCATTCTTTATAAATAAAAAATAGTTACAATTTAATTTAGTTATGTTTTATTTAAATTTAAGAAGATGTTCTAAAATTATTTCACTTCAAATTTCCAAATCTATATACCTCACATTTTTTCAAGAATTTTTTTATTTATTATATGTAAGTACACTGTAGCTGTCTTCAGACACTCAGGACAAGGGAGTCAGGTCTCATTACACATGACTGTGAGCCACCATGTGGTTTAAGGGATTTGAACTCAGGACCTTCAGAAGAGCAGTCAGTGCTCTTACCTGCAGAGCCATCTCTCCAGCCCCTGTACCTCACATTATAAAAATAGCATCTTTTATTTTTCTTCTGAGTCTTATTTATCTTATGGCTACGTCCTCTTTTTCTGCACAATACTCAGATTATTGACTTGAACCTTATCTTTTGCTTTCTGAATAAATCATGCTACTTTAATTTATTAGATCATCTTTACTTTACTTTATTTATATAGATATTTTATTCATTTGAAAAGAAAAATCTAATTTGATTTTTTATTTTAACTTTGCTTTATATTTTACTCTTGGATGATTTGAGCTTCATTGCTTCTTTATTCACTTTTAATTTCATTATTTTTCTGTACTTTATTCTACATTTTTTCTTGAAATTTTTAATATACTTTAATTAGTTTCTATTGTGTATTTGTGTGCATGTGGGCATGTGAATTACACTGAACATGAGTGGAAGCCAAGGGACACTTGCAAGATTTGATTCTCTTCATCCATTTTTTTGGTACTGTGGATAAAGCAGGTTTTTTGTTTTATTTATTTATTTATTTATTTATTTATTTATTTATTTATTTATTGGCTTATACATAGTCCATCTTGAAGAAAGTCAGGGCAGGAAGCAGGAATTCATGTCAAAGAATACTGCTTGCTGGCTTGCTCTTCATGCTTATTTAGCCTGCTTTCTTCCAGAATTCAGAATCACCACTCCAGAGATGTCCTCGCCCACAACAGGCTGGGCACTCCAATATCAATCCCTGATTTAAAAAAGCTCAACTCCAAATGGATCAAGGACCTCCACATAAAGCCAGACACTCTGAAGCTAATAGAATAGAAACTGGGGAAGACCTTTGAGGACATCGGTACAGGGGGAAAGTTTCTGAACAGATCACCAATAGCATATGCTCTAAGATCAAGAATTGACAAATAGGACCTCATAAAATTACAAAGTTTCTGTAAGGCAAAGGACACCATCAAAAGGACAAATCAGCAACCAACAAATTGGGAAAAGATCTTCACCAACCCTACATCAGATAGAGGGCTAATATCCAATATATATAAAGAACTCAAGAAATTAGACCCTAGAAAACCCAATAACCCTATTAAAAATGTGGTATAGAGTTAAACAAACAATTTTCACCTAAAGAACTTCGGATGGTGGAGAAGCATCTTAAAAAATGCTCAACTTCATTAGTCATTAGGGAAATGCAAATCAAAACAATCCTGAGATTTCACCTTACACAAGTCAGAATGGCTAAGATTAAAAATTCAGGAGACAGCAGGGGCTGGCAAGGGTGTGGAGAAAGAGGAACACTCCTCCACTGCTGGTGGGATTGCAAATTGGTACAGCCACTCTGGAAATCAGTTTGGCAGTTCCTCAGAAAACTGAGCACCTCACTTCCAGAAGATCCTGCTATACCACTCCTGGGCATATACCCAGAGGATTCACCAGCATGTAATAAGGATACATGCTCCACTATGTTCATAGCAACCCTATTTATAATAGCCAGAAGCTGGAAAGAACCCAGGTATCCCTCAACAGAATAATGGATGCAAAAAATGTGGTATATATACACAATGGAGTACTATTCAGCCATTAGAAACAATGAATTCATGAAATTCTTAGGCAAATGCATGGAGCTGGAGAACATCATACTAAGTGAGGTAACCCAGTCTCAAAAGATCAATCATGGTATGGACTCACTAATAAGTAGATATTAACCTAGAAAACTGGAATACCCAAAACATAATCCACACATCAAATGAGGTACCAGTAGAATGGAGGAGTGGCCCCTTGTTCTGGAAAGACTCAGTGTAGCAGTATAGGGCAAAACCAGAACAGGGAAGTGGGAAAGTGTGGGTGGGAGAATGGGGGGAAGGAAGGTGGCTTATGGGACTTCTGGGGAGTGGGAGGCCAGAAAAGGGGAAATCATTTGGAATGTAAATAAAAAATATATCAAATAAAATAAATAAAATTTAAAAAAATGATAGGAAGACCACATACAAACCTCTTAAAAAACAAAACAAAACAAAACAAAAAAATATCCTATAGACCTGCCTAGAGCCCAAACTTATGAAAGTATTTTTTCTTTTTTTTATTAGCTATTTTCTTTATTTATACTTCAAATGTTTTCCCCTTTCCTGGTTCCCCACTCCCCCGAAAACACTCTATCCCATCCCCCACTCAAAGTACCCACCAACTCACCCTCTCCTGCTTCCCTGTCCTAGTATTAACCTATAATGGGGCATATAGCCTTCTTAGTACCAAGGGCCTCTCCTCCCTTCGATGTCCAACAAAGCCATCCTCTGCTACATATGCAGCCGGATCCATGAGTCCCTCCATGTGTATTCTTTGGCTGATAGTTTAGTCCCTGAGAGTTCTGGTGGTACTGGTTGGTTCAAAATGTTGTTCCTCCTATGGGACTGAAAACTCCTTTAGCTCCTTAAGACCTTTCTCTAGCTCCTCCATTTGGGACCTTGTGCTCAGTCAAATGGATGGCTGGGAGCACCCATTGTGCATTTGTCTGGTACTAACAGAGCTTCTCAAGAAACAGCTATATCAGGCTCCTGTCACCAAGGACTTGTTGGCATATACATTAGTGTCTGTGTTTGGTGACACTATTTAGGATAGAAACCCAGGTGTGGCAGTCTCTAGATAGCCTTTCCATCAGTCTCTGCCACACACTTTTTCTCTGTATCTCCTCCCATGGGTATTTTGTTCCCTCTTCTAAGAAGTATAGATACTTTGGTCTTCTTTATTCTTGAGCTTCCTTTGGTCTGTGAATTTCATCTTGGAAATTCCAAGTTTCTGGGCTAATATCCACTTATCAGTGAGTGCATACCCTGTGTGTTTTTTTGTGATTAGGTTACCTCACTCAGGATGATATTTTCTAGTTCCATCCATTTGCCTAAGATTTTAATGCATTCATTGTTTTTAATAGCTGAGTAGTATTCCATTGTGTAAATGTACCACATTTTCTGTATCCATTCCTCTGTTGAGGGTCATCTGTCTTGTTACCAGATTCTGGCTATTATAGATAATGCTGCTATAAACATAGTGAACCATGTGTCCTTATTACATAATAGAGAATCTTCTGGGTATATGCCCAGAAGTGGTATAGCTGTGTCCTCCAGAAGTACTATGTCCAATTTTCTGAGGAACCAACAAACTGATTTCCGGAGTTGTTGTACTGGCTTGCAATCCCACCAGCAGTGGAAAATGTTCAAGTGGATTTTATTTTATGCCTCCTTTTTGTAGTTATTTGTGTTTCCTAAATCTGAAAATATGATTCCTTCAACAATTGAAGAAAATTCTCATTCATTTTAAACCCAGAAATTGCTACATCATCATCCACTTAATTTCTTTTCTTAAGACAAGAAAACAGCTCCTTCTTAGCCCAATATAAATTGGCATGGCCATGGAACATTGATTTAAATCATCTTGAAAGCCATTAGCCAATCCGTCCAAAATCTATAGGTGGGATCATATAGTAATTAGACTGCAGTGAGGTGAGGAATCCTCAGGACTATCGTGGTTTTATCTGGCTATATGTATCAACTCAGCAATCCATTCTAGAGTTTTAGCATCACAGCAAAGCTGGATGAGGTCGCCCAGTGAAAGGAGAAGGGTCCCACACACAGGCAAAAAAAACAGAGAGACATCTCCAGCTCCCACTGATATAAATTCCACAAGAATAGCTACTTAACTATATTGCTGCAAGCAACCCTTCCTGGGAGCACCTACAAATCAGTTGATTCTGTAGGACCTGTTCTTATGTTTATCTAGGGACATCTCTGGTTCTTCTCTCTCCTCTGTAAGATTCCAAAAGCTCTGCCTAATGGTTGGCTGTGGAATTCTGCATCTGTTCTCTTCAAAATTGCTAGATGAAGTCTCTCTGGTCTTTCTGGTGATGATTATGCTAGACTCTCCTCTCAGAACATTGTGCAGGCAGAACATACTCTAGGTCAAAGGTTTTGTGGATCGGTTGCTGCCTCAAACAACTTGAGGCCTTCATAGTCACAGAATATGGCCAATTTAGGATCTATATCATCCATTATTAGTTTTTATACAGTTACTCTCATAGATTCTATGAGTTTTCAGTGTACCCGATCCCTTCTGTTTCCAACCCCACCCGCCCTGAGTCAACCTACAAACTGTATTTTATTGTCTCTTCCAGGGGAGACTCTTCATTTCCCCTAGAGCTCTCCTTGTTGGTTAGCCTTTCTAGGTTTGTGGATTGTAGAATGATTGCCCTTTACTTTACAGCTAATATCTACTTATAATTTAGTACATACCATGTTTGTCTTTTTATCTGTGTTACATTTCTCTGGATGATTTTCTCTAGTTCAATCAATTTGTCTGCAAATTTCATTATGTTAATGCTTTTTAACAGTAGAGTAATATTCTTTTTTTTTTAATTTTTTTTAAATTTTTTTTATTCGATATAATTTATTTACATTTCAAATGATTTCCCTTTTCTAGCCCCCCCACTCCCTGAGAGTCCCGTAAGCCCCCTTCTCTTCCCCTGTCCTCCCACCCACCCCTTCCCACTTCCCCGTTCTGGTTTTGCCGAATACTGTTTCACTGAGTCTTTCCAGAACCAGGGGCCACTCCTCCTTTCTTCTTGTACCTCATTTGATGTGTGGATTATGTTTTGGGTATTCCAGTTTTCTAGGTTAATATCCACTTATTAGTGAGTGCATACCATGATTCACCTTTTGAGTCTGGGTTACCTCACTTAGTATGATATTCTCTAGCTCCATCCATTTGCCTAAGAATTTCATGAATTCATTGTTTCTAATGGCTGAATAGTACTCCATTGTGTAGATATACCACATTTTTTGCATCCACTCTTCTGTTGAGGGATACCTGGGTTCTTTCCAGCATCTGGCAATTATAAATAGGGCTGCTATGAACATAGTAGAACATGCGTCCTTATTACATGGTGGGGAATCCTCTGGGTATATGCCCAGGAGTGGTATAGCAGGATCTTCTGGAAGTGAGGTGCCCAGTTTTCTGAGGAACCGCCAGACTGCTTTCCAGAGTGGTTGTACCAATTTGCAACCCCACCAGCAGTGGAGGAGTGTTCCTCTTTCTCCACACCCTCTCCAACACCTGCTGTCTCCTGAATTTTTAATCTTAGCCATTCTGACTGGTGTAAGATGAAATCTTAGGGTTGTTTTGATTTGCATTTCCCTAATGACTAATGAAGTTGAGCATTTTTTAAGATGCTTCTCCGCCATCCGAAGTTCTTCAGGTGAGAATTCTTTGTTTAACTCTGTACCCCATTTTTTAATAGGGTTGTTTGGTTTTCTGGAGTCTAACTTCTTAAGTTCTTTATATATATTGGATATTAGCCCGTAGAGTAATATTCTATTGTGTAAATGTACAACATTTTCTTTACCCATTCTTTAGTCAAGGGACATCTTGGTTTTTGGTTTTTGTTTTTTTTTTTTTTTTTTTTTTTTTTTTTTTTAGTTTCTGGTTATTATGAAAAAAAAAAACTGTTATTAACAGACTTGAGCAAGTATCAGTGTGGTAGGGTCCTTTAGGTATATCCAGGAATAATATTAGCTGCATTTTTAAGGTAAATCAATTTTCAATTTTCTGAGAAACAGCCATATTGATTTACAAAGTGGCTTTAAACATTTGAACTCCCACCAGCAGTAAAGGAGTCTTCCCTTTGTCCCACATTCTTGCCAGCATGAGCTGTCACTTATGTTTTTGATGTTAGCCAATGTGTTTTTGATGAGAGTCTGATGGACTCTCAAAGTAGTTTTGATTTGTATCTCCCTGATGGCTAAGGATGTTGAACATTTATTTCTTAAAGAGTTTCTCAGCAATTTGGGGTTCTCTGTTTGGATGGGTACCCCATTTTTAAAATTGGATTATTTGATTTATTGCTATCTAGTTTCTTCAGTTCTTTATTTATTTTGGATATTAGCTATATGTCACATGTGGAATTGATGAACCCTTTTCCCATTCTGAGGCCTGCCATTTTTTTGATACTGTTCTTTGCCTTCCAGACTCCTTTCTGTTCCATGAGGTCCCATTTATTAATTTTTGATGTTAGTGAATGCACTATTGGTGATTCATGCATTAAGTTCTTTCCTGTGCCAATACATTCAAGGCTCAGTGTATCTGGTTTTATGTTGAAATATTTGGTCTACTAGGACTTGAGTTTCATGCAGGGTAGTAGATATGGATCTATTAGAATTCTTCTACGTCCAGTTAGCCCAGCACTATTTGTTGAAGATGTTTTTGGGATTTTTTCCTTTTTGTTTCTTTTCTTTTTTTTTTGGCTTTTGTTACTGTTATGAATTTCTTGCTTCTTTTATGAAATATCAGGTGTCCATAAGTGTGTGAATTTACACTAAAATCTGAGATTAAATTCCATTAATCAACATCTATGTTTCGTTTGCTTGTTTGTTTTTAGTTTAGTTTTTGTTTTTGCCTTTGCCTTTGTTTTTTACAATTCCATGTAGTTTTTGTTACAATAGCTCTGTATTACAGCTTTAAATCAGGGATGTTGCTAACTCCAGAAGATTTTTTTATTGTATAGCATTGTTTTGGTTATCCTGTTTATTTTTGTTCCTCCATAAGAAGTTGAATATTGTTCCTTCAATGTCTGTAAAAATTATGTTGGAATTTAGATGGTGATTGAATTGAATCTGTAGATTGCTTTTGGTAGGATGGCTGTTTAATCCTACCACATCATGAGCATGAAAGATCTTTCTGTCTTCTGATATCTTCTTCAATTTATTTATCAAAGACTTGAAATTTTTATTTTACAGGTCTTTCATTTCTTTGGTTAGAGTTACCCCAAGATATTTCATATTTTTCATGGCTTTTATAAAGGGTTTTAGTTCCCTGATTTCTTTCTCAGAAAAAGAGTTTGGAAAAACATGGGAATTTGGTAAAAGACTTCGCAAACATTCTCTTAATTTCATTCCTAGAGATCTGATCAAATGCCTCTTGCAAATTTCTCATTCTGGTCTCTGTGCCTGGTGTGTTTTGTCTCTTTTACAGTCCAGATTATGTCCTGAGCAATTTCCAAATAGTCATCCCATTTCAAAAATGTACATATTCTCTTGAAAACAATGCATTAAATTTCTCCTTTCAATAATTTCATCTAATTTCTATGAGGCCTATTTTCTTTTTTTGTCAGTCACACTCTGTGCTTTGTAACACACACACACACACACACACAGAGAGAGAGAGAGAGAGAGAGAGAGAGAGAGAGAGAGAGAGAGAGAGAAAGAAAGAGAGAGAGAGAGAGTTTTTACTACACTGGAAACTTATGTACTCTGCCTATTTATCTCTTCCTCTCTACTATCCTGTCAATAACTGAGAGAGACAGACAGACAGAGACAGAGAGAGACAGAGAATCAGAGAGAGGGAAAGAGAGACAGACAGAGAGAGAGATGGAGAGAGAGAGGAGAGAGAGGGGAGAGAGAAGAGAGAGGAGAGAGAGGGGAGACAGACAGAGAGAGAGAGAGAGAGAGAGAGAGAGAGAGAGAGAGAACGGATTTTCAGTACTCTGGTAACCTATGTGATCTGTCTATTTATCTCTTCCTCTCTACTTCCCTGTTAACCACTGAGTGATTTTCTGATTTCACTGTGGTTGTTTTCCAGAATGTCACATAGTAAAAATCATGCAAACTGCAGGTTTTCTAATTTGTTTCTTCAGCTTAGAGATGTGTATTTAAATTTCTTTCCTGATATTTTGTGGTATGAGAACACATTTCTTCTTGACTCTGAATAATTGCCCATCGTCTAGGTGCACCACGCTTTATCACTTTCTGAAGTGTACCTTCTTGACTTTCAGACATGGGCAATTATAAATAAACCTGGTATAAAAATTTTTTGTATGGATGTAATTTTTCAAAACTTTGAGCAAATACCCAAAAGAATGTCTTCTGCATGTGACAGAGCAGGGAAAGCTCAGTTTGGAAGAAACAGCCAATTTTTTTCTGCAGTGACTAGCCCATATTTGTATCTCTAGCAGCAATGAATGGGATTTCCTGATGCAGTTTATGCTCACTAACATTTGAAATTTTTAGTGTCCTGAATGTATATAATTTAAGTAAGTATGTAGTAATACACACGTTCTACACATCTTTGTTGTTTTAATTAATATTTTCTTTGTTGTAGAGTTATACAACCTCACATTTCCTCCACCACAGGGCACAAACACTAGGCAGGTAGTATATGAGGAGTTAATCATGCTTTCACCCACATTGTTGCCATAGGGAAGCCCTGAGACATGAGACATGACTCTGGGGGTGGAGAAGCACAGTCTAAAGTATGGGACAATTGGAGCTGCCTCGGGGTCCCTGACCTGTGATGACGCTGGGGCCATCTGGTTCTCAGGCTGGGTGTGACTCCTTCACAAATCCAAAATCCCCAAATCTATATTCCTCAAAAGAAAGAAAGAAAGAAAGAAAGAAAGAAAGAAAGAAAGAAAGAAAGAAAGAAAGAAAGAAACAAACAAACAAACAAACAAACAAACAAACCATAGTCAACCCTACTCCTGGTATCAACTTCTGTCTCATTTAGGGTTTTATTGCTGTAAAATGACATCATTTTAAAAGGCAACTCTTATAAAGGAAAACATTTAATTGGGGCCAGCTTACAATTTCAGAGTTTCAGTCTATTATCATCATGATGAGGAGCATGGCTGCCTGCAGGTAGACATGGTGCTGAGAGTTCTACATCTTGATCTTTGGGCAGCCAGAAGGATACTTTTCTCTACAGGTATCCAAGAAGAGAATCTAGTCCATATTGGGCAGGGTCTGAACATAGGAGGAGACCAAAGCTCCCCACAGTGTGACAGACTTCCTCCAAAAAAGCCACACCTATTTCAACAAGGCTGCATCTCCTAATACTGCCACTTCATATAGGCCAAGCATATTCAAACCACAATTGTAGTTTTAATTTTCACATTGTGTCAAAAATATCATATAAAATCAATCTAAGGAAATAAGGATTTATTTTGGCTCACAATTTTAGGGAATAATGTGCACAATGTTTGGGGACGACATGATTGCAGGAGTATGAAATAGCATGTCATATTGTTTCTGCTGTCAAGAGTAAAGCCATCAAGGTATCTTTCTTACTGTTTCAATGTAAAACAACAGATTTCTCATGAATGGCTAAGGCTTTCCTTGCACCCACTTGCATGAAAACTGAACTCCATTCAAGCTACTTTTCTCATCAGACTACATTTTTAAAATTTTTGTGGTCTCCTTCTCTCAAATTCTAAATGTCACTAAAAGCAATTATGATAATCAATCTACCATGTGAATATTATGCTTTTTGAAATTTCTCTACCAAATAACTTAGTTCTTTACCATTGACTTCAACCTCTTTTAAGTTCTCAGAATATATAAAGAATATATCCAAATTCTTTGCCATAATGAGACCATGAACAGCTTTGAGCCCAGTTCCTGATAAAGCCTTCATTCCTCTGTGAAACCTCCTAAACTGGGACTTCACTATTCGCATTTAAATCAGCATTCTGGTCTTTCATTCTTTAACCAGAATGGCCCATTAAGCTCTGATGACAGCTAGGTAGCTATATAGGCAGCCCCACTCCTCCTCCTCCTCCTCCTCCTCCTCCTCCTCCTCCTCCTCCTCCTCCTCCTCTTCCTGCTCCTTCTCTCTCTCTCTGTCTCTCTCTCTCTCTCTGTCTGTCTCTCTCTCTCTCTCTCTCTCTGTCTCTCTCTCTCTCTCTCTCTCTCTCTCCCTCTCTCTCTCTTGTGACAAGCATGGCAGAAACTTGAGGGATAGCCATACATTTATTTGCAAGCAGGAAAAAAAGAAATTAACAGTGGCTCTCATCTGACTTTTCTACTTACCCTTCTTTTTTTATTCAGTCTATGACCACAGCTCATGCTATAATGATATCCACAGATATGGTACATGCTTACTTTTTTAGTTAAGGCCCTTGCATACTTGCCCTTAGGGGTCTTTCTCATTTTTTCCATATATAATCAAGAAGACAATGAAGTTCAATCATCACTTACATAAAGCAAAACACTACATAATTTTAAATACATATTAATTTCTCATCAACTGAGAGGGACCTGAGGATAAGTCCTTTTTGTTGGGACAAATAAAAAATTACTTGGAAATCCAACAAAACAAAAGGCAAAGACCCTGCCATCAGCAAACATCATCTTAGCCAGGTTTCAGAAACACAATTTATACAGGCAGTGATAGAGAGGCATTTCAGATAGTTTTGCAGGAGGAAATTACTAATTTGGGGTGGCCTTCTCTTCTGACACATTAATTACTGTTATCTGTAGGTCACTGGGTTAGCTTGAAGTCTGTACATCTAAAGGGAAACTACTGAATAGAAAGCCTGTGACTATGACTTTAGTTCCTTTGCCCAGGAGCTAATTATTATGTTATGAATGTATACAAATGTTCTTGGGGAACTGGGAAAGATAAAGAATGGCTATTTTGCACTGAAGGTCCAGAGGAAATAAGAAAGATGACTTCTCTCATGAAGACATTCTCTGGGGGTTGGTGGGGGAATATGGAGGGTCTGGAGAGTTGGAGGTATGGAGGCCATAGGGGGATAGATGGGGTGTGGAGGGTGTCAGGGGTGTAGGAGGTGTGGGGTATGTAGGGGTAGGGTGGTGGTGTGAGTGAGGTGGGTGGAGTGAGGGTGGGGTAGCTGGGGTGGGGATTTGGATGGGGTGGGGTGGACATTAACCCTTCAGATCATTCACAGTCATCTTCTGTACCAATGTGGAGACTAAAATGTTATTGCCCTGCTACATAAACACATGAAGGTAGAAATAATTTTGTAATAATTAAATTGAAGCTGGTTTAATGGTATTATTTATTTATTGTTGTTTTCCTTCTATATATTTCATTTATACTGCTTATTCTATTGTATTCAAGCATACTCTAAAATATTTTTCTACTATGCTCTAAACCCAACAATCCTATTAGATGAGAATATTAGAGGTCTAACTCCTGAGCTGAATTTATTCTGAGTCTTGTTTTCTGGCTTGACTTCTCTTTTGCTTTTACTTTTGATCTTAAATATCTTTCTCAGTTCATCTTCTACTTTGAAAAGCCTATGAAGCATTTATCAACCATTTTTCTTCCAGAGTTTCATTGGCTATTAGGAAGAACCCTGACATGATCCATAGTTCTCAAAACCCCAGTTCTTCTTAATGGGCAGTTATAATTGTAATGTACAAGGAAAGTTCTTTTTCTACCAAAGCTCATATGGAGAGAGCCATGTTTTATTTTAATCGCTTTCCTTAGAAAAGATTTTATTTTCTATCCCATTGTTTTATCTACAGTGTAGGCCCTTGAGAGTTCTAGGTTTATACAAGGTCTCAGTTCTAACTCTCACATTCATAAAGGAACCAAAGTCATATTTTGTTTCCTGGCCGTCCTTAAAACTCAAATTTCTACTTTTGTAGGCATAGCAAATGCTACTAGGTTTGTCACTATATGGATGTCCTGCCAGCTTTAAGTTTCAGGCATCCTTCTGTTTCTAGGTCTTTGCTAAGGAAGGCTTAACATACCTGTATAAGAATGTTTGTTATATTTTACTCATTGAAGAGTGAATTTTGATTTGGGGGTTTTTTGTGTGTGTGATTTTTTTTGTTTTTGTTTTAATTCTCATGAGATTTTTGAAACATTTTTAGTCAGAGAAAGATATTATGGCTACTTTTAAATACAAATAAACCTTATGTTCCACCTGCTTTTACATTCCCTGGTATTTTTGAGTATTTACTGGTTTATTGTTAGGATAGCATTTCCATCATATGAAGAGATTTTCATACTGAAGTCATCAAGGGCAAGCAGAATCTGCTCACCATTTCAAGTCAATACTGAATTCTTGGAATGGAGATCAAGGCTAGTCCCTACTAAGGCAAGGCAATTAGAAAAAAATATGTGCATTCCTTGGGGACATTGACAACTTCAGTAGAACTAAACATCAGTATCCATTAGAAAAGAGACACAAGATGAATGTAAAAGAAAGGTGGGTTCAAATGATATATTAGAGGGTGATTCATCATGAAAAGAACGAAGTCTAGGTATGTCAAGCTGCTCAGTAACATAGCTGCCATTTTTTAATACTTCTTAAATAATAGATATTTCACTGGAAATTTTACCTAATTATCTCTTACTTTCCATCTGTACACATGTGATAATACATGTGAGAGCCAGTCTACCTCTCCCTCTCCTCTCTGTCTCCCTCTCCCTCCCTCCTTCCCCCTGTCTCTCTCTGTCTCTCTCCATCTCTCTCTGTCTCTCTGTCTCTGTCTCTTGTCTCTCTGTCTCTGTCTCTAGCCCTCTCCCCCCTCTCTTTCTGTCTCTGTCTCTGTCTCTCTCTGTCTCCCTCTGTCTCTGTCTCTGTCTCTCTCTCTCCCTCTCCCTCTCCGTCTCTGTCTCTGTCTCTCTCTCTCTTGTTCATGGTCCTTTACTGAAACTGTAACTTCCTGATTCAACTAGACTCCCCAGTGATCCTCTAGGATGTAGGACCTCCAGGATGTAGGTAGGATCTGCCCGGCTCTACATTCCCACTTCTAAGATTGTAGGATTTCACTGATAGACTCAGCTTTTCTTTCTCAGGCACTTGACTCACTGAACTATCTCCCCAACTCTTTATCCACATTTTATAAAACAATGAAACAACAACAACAACAACAAAAGTTTTGTCTGATAATATCATATAGATCCTAGGAAGTAAAGAAGCTTCTGTTCAACTATGGGAATCATGAATTCAGTCACTTCCCACAAGCAGCAAAAATAAGTCAACAAATATTTTATAACCAGAGTGAAAGTATATGACTGTTTATTAGAACGATTACTGTATTGGCCTGGTGTCAGAAATGTATGAAAAAATTGCATACCACTCTTAACTACATATTAGCTCAGAGAAGGAAGCTGTAAGCTCAGACAAAAGAGAACAAAGAAATTTCTTAGAAAATAAAGAAAAAACTTTTGTACTTTACCCTTGATGAGATGGAAAAATGTGTGGAAGTTATGCTTTATAAAATGCATATCTGGAAAGCCATATAGAGGATCAATACAAGAGAGCAAAGCCCAGAACTATGCATTAGTTACTTACAAGCTCAGTTGTCTTTATTTACAAGAATAGAGTATTTGAACCTTTATGATTTGAGAGCAGACGCAATGAACAGAGAAACAATCCAAATGTCCATTTCTTGAGGGACCAGAAGAGTGGAGTGTCCAAAGACATACATGCAGTTTTTTGAAGAAGGGAGGAAGGAAGGAAGGAAGGAAGGAAGGAAGGAAGGAAGGAAGGAAGGAAGGAAGGAAGGAAGGAAGGAAGGAAGGAAGGAGAGAGGGAGGAAAGGAAAGAACTTTATAAGCTGTAGGGACTAGTAAAGAAATGGGAGAGGACATTAGTGACAGGAGTAGAACTGTGCGCTCTTGAGTTGGCACATGCATCTATCCTATATTTCAGAAATTCTCCAGAGGCCTGGAAAGAAAAGGAAGACTTTGTTGTGGGGAACTCTTCTATGCAGATGAGAAATGACTGGCACATACAGCTTTCTTGCTCTCATTTGATATTTTAAATTTCCCAAGAAAGGTATTACTGCTGTGAATGTGTAGATAAGAAATGGAATTTTAGGAAGTTAATGAATGTCCTGAAAGCCAGCTGCCAGTAATGGGCAGGGATGGAATTCAGACAGTTCTTATGTCCCTAAATTGTGTACTCTTTGAAAGCAAGTGTGGAAAATAAACTGTTTTAATCAAGATTAAGAATTACTGCACTGTGGATTGGAGCTCAGAAGGGAACCCAAGAAAACTGCAGCAGCAGCCCAGACCAAGAGACCCCAGAGCTGGCTTACACATGAGTGAATGCTTTCAAATGCATCACCCTGGGATAGTTCATACCATTCTTGGGGAACAGAACCCCCTCTTCCAAGGTCCAATTTCTACTCTTATTCTGAAGCCCCCTTTTAGGCCCTCTCTTCAGAAGCCTGAGCCCCAAGATGCCCCAATCTGTGCTCATCAAAGCAGCTCTGTGCCCCAAGAGCCTTTGGAGCCCTTGCCTGGCAGTCCACATCCTAATGGTAAGACATGCTAATCACACTGTGAGTGAAGCACTTAGGTGCTTCATGGGGGGCTGTCAGCCACTCTGCTTAAGAGGGCTAATACAGGGGAGTGGAATCAGTCCCTCTGCTCTTTTTTTTTTTTTTTTAGTTAACCAAATATATATATATATAAAACTCTCAGTTACATAATGTCAATTTACAATGATAAAATCTTAATATTTTTTAATATTTTTATTTTCTATATTCTTTGTTTACATTCCAAATGATTTCCCCTTTCCCGGATCCCCCCTCCCCATATGTCCCATAAACCTTCTTCTCTCCATCCCTTCTCTAATCACCTCCCTCCTTTTTCTCTGTCCTCATATTCCCTTCCCATGCTAGGTCAATCCTTTCCAGGATCAGGACCCTCTCCATACTTCTTCATGGGAGTCATTTGTTATGCAACTTGTGCTTTGGTCTCTTTTTTCCCCTGGCAGGAGGGATGTTATTTCCCCTACTCTGTATTGAGATATCCACCAACCTTGCACTTTGTTTTTGTTTGCTCTGAAAGTGAGAATTAGAGTCTTGTGCAGATGTGGATAAAGATGCTGTGAGTCCAGAGAAAGAAACATGGGGACAGTTAATATGTTCTCAAAAAGTTGATGTACTAGGAGCTTAATTTCCCAAATTCTTATGTTAGTGGTGTTTAAAGATGAGGCTTTGGGGAACTAATGCAAGCTGAAATCCTGCAAAGCATGGCACTGGTAGCTTTCTAAGAACAAAGTTGACTAAGCTTAATGATATCTTCTATACTGTAATGATCCAGGTCCTCATCAAGTAATAGTTCCATGATCTTAGATTTCTCAACCTCTGGTACTATGAAGCAAATAATTCTCTATTCTGTATAAATGTCTCAGTCTGGAATATTTAATTATAGTAGCAGGAAACAAATTAAACAACTTTCATTAAAATAGGAGTGAAAGAAAGAGACAGACAGGTAAGGCAAGTTTCACTGGGTTGATGTTATAGATGATAAATCTATATATTGATTTCAGTTCAGATATAGTCTATCAATTTCTGCAAACAGTATAGGTTCAATTTACAGTTGTTAATGCCCTAATTTATGGTGGGAATTAAGTATTTTGTGCTAAATTTTTTTCTATAGTTTTCATTCAATGCTGATGTCATCTCATAGTGAAGTCCCTGGTAGCTGGCTTTTATAGGTAAGACAAATGGCATTCCCAATAATTAAATGGCTTACTTAGTGATGTTCAGATCTTAGAATCAGAGCCATAATTCTAACCTAAGGCTCTGACTCTGAAGAAAATCTAGGACTCTTTCCATATAATCCACCACCATGAGAAAAAAGTGCCTGTTGATGTAGCAAACATACAGAAGAGTGAAATTCTTGAGGAACACAAAAATGGCACAAGAAACTCTTTGAGTCATGTCTGTCTCTCTGCTTCTGTTTTGTCTTATCCATCATGTTTGCTTTAGTAAAATATCACAAATTCAGTAGTTTATCACAATAGAAAATTATTTGTTCATTTTGGAAGGTAAGAACATAATCTAGGTATCAGCCGATAAGGTATCTGATGTAGCTCATAGAAGAGCTACATGGCAGAAGGTAAAGGCGCACTCTGGAATTTCTTTAACAAAAGCACTATGCAAATTTCTTCTTTTCACTCTCCTTCCATCCCTGCTTCCCAAACCACCTGGTACAAGTGTTGAGGTACACTGAATAGCCGTTGGTACCCTTTCCATCAAAATGCCACTCCTAACCTATGTCTTACTCACTTTTCTACTATTCTCCATAGTCAGGTTCTGACTTTATGTCTACAGTTTTTCAGTTCACTGGAAGGTCTTGAAATGTTATTCTTTTCATGATCAAACCATGGAAATATCTATAATGTGCTGGCCACTGAGGCCTAAGGGTTATGCACATGGGCTCAGTTTAAATGATCAACGGTCAGACTAGAGTTTGGTATCTATTTCTTGTTTGGTTGCCACACACACAATAGCATGCATTCTCTTATCAACAAATATTTGTCACATATGTGCTAAGCATTGAATATTGTAGTTTTGTGTGCTAAGTAGTACAGTCCTGAATATAATAAAATGTAAGTCTTATATTACATATGCTCTCAAATGAGAGCTGAATAATAAATATTAATAATATATCTGTTTTCAATGATGAGAGTGATAAAAGGCAAAGCATGGGGCATTGGGAAGCTGATACTTAGAGAGGACGATGGAAAAGTGCTCTATGGAGAGTCATATGCAAGAACAGGGGTTGCATAAAGGACTAAGCTAGCACATACTTAGTGCACAGAAAGACTGGCAATCAAACACACTCATATGTTTAAAGCTCAATGAGCATGTGCATTGAAGGGAAAATGAATTCTAAGATCTACCATGGAGACAGCAATTTAGAGCCCTATGACAAGTTGTAAGTAAAGCTTGGAGGCATTTAAGTAATACAGAAAGCTGTTTGAAGCTTTGGGAAAGAAAGGCAAAATATTCTGATGTGTTTTAAAAGAATCTTTCTGGGAATTATCTAGTCAATAAATCAGAGGAATATAGTCTTAAGTGGGAAGGTCAGTTAGGACGATAAACAATATTCTTGAAGAGAGATGATGGTATCTTGGGATGAGATTTTTATCACCAAGAATGTTGAAAAAATGTTTGGATTAAGAACATATTTTGAAGGAAGAGTAATTAGATCTCTAGAAATATTTGGTATAGAGCATGAGAGACAACACAAAGAATGTCTACAATCTTTTAGGCCTTAAAAGCTGAAGTGATGAATTTACCAGTCAATAAGGACACTGAAGATTGTGTTCAAAGATAAGACACCATCCAATGTCTATGAGATAAACATGGAAAAAAGGTGGAGTCAATCAGATAGTCTAGGCAAAGTTAAGTTCAGGCTGTAATTATAACTGAAAATTGTAAGCTATAGTCAAGAAATTAAGCAAAATTATCAAGAAAAGGATTATTGCTGTTGAAAAGAAAAAGTCCAAGATTAACCTGCAGAAGATAAATCTATCATGTGATCATCAGGAACCAATGAGTGCCAGAATAGAATATTAAGGATAGCTGGGGTGTGGGGGAGGAAGGATAGCTGGTTAGGTCCTATATGGATAGCCCAGTCGTTAAAAGCATTTACTCCTCTTGCAGAGGACCAGAGTTCAGTTCCTATCACTATCTGTAGTTCCCTTTCTATGGGATCCATTGTTCTCTCCTGGCCTCTAAGTGCACTGCATGCAATAGTATATATATTAACATTATATATATTTAATATATATATATAATGTTAAAAAACCTTAACAACAAAAGCACAGGTGGCAAGGTTCCAAAGGTGTATGGACCACATGAAAGGAAAAGTCATTCCTGTCATACACCAGACACATATTATTTTTATATACCCAAAACTCAAGAGCATTTCAGTGTATTTTGTTAGACATAGGTAGTGGGCATTTCCAAGCTACCAAAAGGTACCGCTTCCATATGGGCTTCAAAACATCAGAGGCATATCTGGAGAAAATTAAAAACAAAAAAAAAAAAAAAAACAAAGTTCAGAATGAATTTGAGCTGACAGTAAGTTGTGAACCCATCGAGAGCATACTCACAAGAACACCTAAAATAATTAAGAACCAGCTTGAGAAGAACCATTTATAATAATCAAACCACTAGGAGCACAATTTGGGGATTAAATGAAAGTATGATTAAATTCTGAAACTGTGAATAAAGACAGAGAATTGATTACATAAAGCCTTTAAAATTTCTTCACAATAAAAGAGAGAGAGGTGGGGAAGAAGAAGAAGAAGAAGGAGAAGGAGGAGGAGGAGGAGGAGGAGGAGGAGGAAGAGGAGGAGGAGGAGGAAGAGGAGGAGGAGGAGAAGGAGGAGGAGGAGGAGGAGGAGGAGGAGGAGGAGGAGGAGGAGGAGAAGGAGAAGGAGAAGGAGAAGGAGAAGGAGAAGAAGAAGAAGAAGAAGAAGAAGAAGAAGAAGAAGAAGAAGAAGAAGAAGAAGAAGAAGAAGAAGAAGAAGAAGAAGAAGAAGAAGAAGAAGAAGAAGAAGAAGAAGAAGAAGTCAAGAAAAGTAGTTTGAAAAACTGTTTACCAACTTATGAAAAGAATCCATTATTTTCTTCTTCTTTATACCATTCCAAAAGTTCTACACCAGAAAAAACGGGAGGGGAAAATAAAAGTTCTACTAACCAGTTTGAAAAATGAGTAATGGAAAACAACTTGCAGTTAGAAGGAAAAACATATGAATGGACAATCAATGAATAGGACTCTAAATCTCATTCATTATTTAAAATGCAAATTTAAGCAATGAGATTAAAATTTTAAAAAATTAAAACAACTGCTAATACTCATTTCTTTTTATTATCTTTTATTTGAAATTTTATTTACATTTAAGATGTTATCCCCTTTCCAGGTTTCCCCTCCAAAAACCCACTATCCTATCCCCCTCCCCCTGCTCACTAACCTATCCACTCCTGCTTCCCTGTCCTGGTATTCCCCTACACTAGGCCAAGTACCTTCACAGCTCCAAGGGCCTCTCCTCTCATTGATGTCTGAATAGGCCTAACCATGTGGCTGGAGCCATGGGTCCCTTCATGTATACTCTTTGGATGGTGGTTAAGTCCCTGGGAGATCTGGGAGTACTGGTCAGTTCATATTGTTCCTCTTGTGGGGCTGAAAACCCCTCAGCTCCTTGGGTCCTTTCTCTAGCTCCACCATTGGGGACCCTGTGCTCAATTCAATGATTGGCTAAGAGCATCTGACTCTATATTTGTCAGGCACTGACAGAGACTCTCAGAGAACAGGAATATCATGGTCCTGTCAGGAAGTAATTGCTTATGTCCACATTAGTGTCTGAGTTTGGTAACTGTATTTGGAATGGATTCCCTGGTGGGGCAGTCTCTGGATGGGCTTCCCTTAAGTCTCCATTTTACATTTTGTCTCTGTATTTCCTCCCATGGGTATTTTGTTCCCCCTTCTAAGAAGGACTGAAGTATCCACATTTTGGTCTTCCTTCTTCTTCAGCTTCATGTGGTTTGTGAATTACACCTTGGGTATTCCAAGCTTGCTGACTAATATCCACTTAACAGTGAGTGCATACCATGTGTATTCTTTTGTGATTGGGTTACCTCACTCAGGCTGATATTTTCTAGTTCTACCCATTTGCCTAAGAATTTCATGAATTCATTGTTTTTAATAGCTGAGTAATACCCCATTGTGTAAATGTACCACATTTTCTGTATCCATTCCTCTGTTGAGGGACATCTGGGTACTTTCCAGCTTCTGGCTATTATAAATAAGGCTGCTATGAACATGGTGGAGCATGTGTCCTTATTAAATGTTGGAGCATCTTCTGGGTATATGCATGGCAGTGGTATAGTTGGGTCCTCTAGTAGTATTATCCCATTTTTCTGAGGGACCGCCAAACTGACTTCCAGAGTTGTTTTATTAGTTTGCAAAACACAAGGAATGGAGGAGTGTTCCTCTCTCTCCACATCCTTGCCAGCATCTGCTGTCACCTTAGTTTTTGATCTTAGCCATTCTGACTGGTATGAGGTGTAACCTCAAAGTTGTTTTGATTTGCATTTCCCTAATGACTAAGGATGTTGAATATTTCTTTAGGTGCTTCTCAACTATTCTGTATTCCTCAATTTAGAATTCTTATTTAGCATTTTACCCCATTTTTAATGTGTTATTTCGGTTTCTGGAATTTATCTTCTTGAGATATATATTGGATATTAATCCTCTATTGGATGTAGGGTTGGTAAAGATCTTTTCCCAATCTGTTGGTTGCTGTTTTGTCCTTTTGACAGTGACCTTTGCTTTACAGAAGCTTTGCAGTTTTATGAGGTCCCATTTGTCAATAGCATAAGCTATTAGTGTTCTGTTCAGGAAATTTTCCCCTGTGCCCATGTGCTTGAGGCTGTTCTCCACTTTCTTTCCTATTAGTTTCAGTGTATCTGTTTTTTGTAGAGGTCCTTGATCCACTTTGACTTGAGCTTTGTACAAGAGGATAAAAATGGATTGATTTGCATTCTTCTACATCCTACCTTCCAGTTGAACCAGAACCATTTGCTGAAAATGTAGTCATTTTCCCACTGGATAGTTTTAGCTCCTTTTTCAAAGATTAAGTGACCATAAGTGTGTGGGTTCGTTTCTGGGTCTTCAGTTCTATTCCATTGATCTACCTGCCTGTCACTATAGCAATACCATGTAGTTTTTTATCACTATTGCTCTATAATTAATGCAGCTTGACGTCAGGGATGGTGATTCCATCTGAAGTTCTTTTATTGTTGAGAACAGTTTTCACTATCCTGGGTTTTTTGTTATTCCAGATGAATTTGCCAGTTGTTCTTTCTGGCTGTATGAAGAATTGAGTTGGAATTTTGATGGGGATTGCATTGAATCTGTAGATTGCTTTAGGCAAGATAGTCATTTTTACAATATTAATCCTGCCAATCCATGAGCATGGGAGATCTTTCCATCTTCAGAGGACTTCTTTGATTTCTTTCTTCAGAGACTTGAAGTCACACCAAGGTATTTTATATTATTTGTGAATATTGTGAAGGGTGTCATTTTTTTCTAATTTCTTTCTCAGCCTGTTTATCCCTTGAGTAGAGCAGGGACACTGATTTGTTTGAGTTAATTTTAAATTCAGCCACTTTGCTGAAGTTGTTTATCAGATTTAGGAGTTCTCTGGTGGAATTTTAGGGGTCACTTAAGTATACAATCATATCATCTGCAAATAGTGATAATTTGATTTCTTCCTTTCCAATTTGTATCCCTTTGACCTCCTTTTGTTGTCTAATTGCTCTCCCTAAGACTTCGAGTAATATACTGAATAGGTAGGGAGACAGTGAGCAGCCTTATCTAGTCCCTGACTTTAATGGGATTGCTTCAAGATTCTTTCCATTTAGTTTGATGTTGGTTACTGGTTTGCTGTATATTGCTTTTACTTTGTTTAGGTATGGGCCTTAAATTCTTGATCTTTCCAAAACTTTTATTCTGAAGGGGTGTTGCATTTTGTCAAATACCTTTATTTTATTGATTACTCTTGCATCGATATTCATAAGGAAGATTGTTCTGAAGTTCTTTTTTGTTGGGTCTTCGTGTGGTTTAGGTATTAGAGTAATTGTGCCTTCATAGAACAGATTAGATAGTGTTCCTTCTATTTCTATTTTGTGGAATAGTTTCAAGAGTATTGGTATTAGGTCTTCTTTGAAGGTCTAATAGAACACTGCACTAAACCCATCTGTTTCTGGGCTTTTCTTGGTTAGGAGATTATTAACGACTGCTTCTATTTCATTAGGGGTCATGGGACTGTTTAGATTGCTTATCTGGTCTGGATTTAAATTTGGTATCTGTCTAGGAAATTGTCCATTTCATCCAGATTTTCCAGTTTTGTTGAGTAAAGGTTTTTTGTAATAGGATCTGATGATATTTTAGATTTTCTTGGTTTCTGTTGTTATGTCCCATTTCATTTCTGATTTTCTTAATTTGTCTCTGTGCCCCCTGGTTAGTCTGGCTACGGATTTATCTATCTTGTTGATTTTCTTTTCTTTTCTTTTTTCTTTTTTTCTTTTCTATATTATTTGTTTACATTCCAAATGATATCCCCTTTCCCAGTTCCCCCCTCCCCATATGTCCCATAAGCCTTCTTCTCTTCACCCATTCTCCAATCACCTCCCTCCTTTTTCTCTGTCCTGGTACTCCCCTACAATGCTAGATCAAGCCTTTCCAGGATCAAGGCCCTCTCCTTACTTCTTCATGGGAGTCATTTGTTATGCTAATTGTGCCTTGGGTATTCAGAGCTTCTGGGCTAATTAATATCCACTTATTAGAGATTGCATTCCATATGTATTCTTTTGTGATTGTGTAAGTGAGGATCCTACCTCACTTAGGATAATATTTTCCAGATCCATTTGCCTAAAAATTTCATGAATTCATTGTTTTTAATTGCTGAGTAGTATTCCATTGTGTAAATATACCACATTTTCTGTATCCATTCATTCCTTCACTGAGGGACATCTGAGTTCTTTCCAGCTTCTGGCTATTATAAATAAGGCTGCTATGAACATAATGGAACATGTGTCCTTATTGCATGCCAGGCAATCCTCTGAGTATATGCCCAGGAGAGGTATAGCCAGGTATTCCGGAAGTAACATGTCCAGTTTTCTGAGGAACTGCCAGACTGATTTCCATAGTGGTTGTACCATCTTACAATCCCACTGGGAGTGGAAGAGTGCTCGTCTTTCTCCACATCCTCACCAACACCTGCTCTCTCCTGAGTTTTTAACCTTAGCCATTCTGACTGATGTGAGGTGAAATCTCAGGGTTGTTTTTATTTGCATTTCCCTAATGACTAATGATGATGATCATTTCTTAAGGTGCTTCTCAGCCATTTGAAGTTCTTCAGGTGAAAATTCTCTGTTTAGCTCTGTACCCCATTTTTAATAGGATTATTTGGTTCCTGGGGTCTAACTTCTTGAGTTCTTTGTATATATTGGATATTAGCGCTCTATCAGGTGGAGGG
The DNA here is from genome assembly GCF_947179515.1 of Apodemus sylvaticus. Taxonomy (NCBI): domain Eukaryota; kingdom Metazoa; phylum Chordata; class Mammalia; order Rodentia; family Muridae; genus Apodemus; species Apodemus sylvaticus. The sequence continues at coordinate 56,546,321 of NC_067492.1, read as the reverse complement.
TTGGTGAAGCTCTTTTCTTAAAGAATCAGCTCCTGGTTTTGTTGATTGTTTCTTTTTGTTTCTACTTGGTCGATTCCTGGCCTGAGTTTGATTATCTCCTACCTTTTCCTCTTCTTGGGTGTATTTGCTTCTTTTTGTTCTAGAGCTTTCAGGTGCCTCCAGTTTCTTTTTGGAGGCACTCCAAAAATTTTCCTCTAAGGACTGCTTTCATTGTATCCCATAGGTTTGGGTATGTTGTGGCTTCATTTTTATTAAATTTTAAAAAGTCTTTAATTTCTTTATTTCTTCCTTGACCAACTTATCCTTGAGTAGCATGTTGTTCAGCTTCTACATGGATGTGGCTTTCTATTGTTTTTTCTTTTATTGAAGGTCAGCATTAATCTGTGATGATAGGATGCATGGGATTATTTCAATCTTCTTATACCTGTTGAAGCCTGTTTTATGACCAATTATATGGTCAATTTCGGAGAAGTTATCATGAGGTGCTGAGAAGAAGGTATATTCTTTTTTTAGGGTACAATGTTCTATAGATATCTCTTAAATCCATTTGGTTCATAACTTTTGTTAGTTTTATCATTTCTCTGTTTAGTTTCTGTTTCCACAATCTGTCCATTGATGAGAGTGGAGTATTGAAGTCTCCCACAATTATTGTATAAGATGCAATGTGTGTTTTTACCTTTAATAAAATTTCTGTTATGAATGTGGGGACCCTTTCATTTGGGGCAGAGATATTCAGGATTGAGAGATCATCTTGGTATATTTTTCCTTGGATAAATATGAAGTGTCCTTCCTTATCTTTTTTGACAACTTTTGGTTGAAAGTCACTTTCATCAGATAAAAGAATGGAAATCCAGCTTGTTTCATGGGACCATTTGCTTGGAAAATTGTTTTCCAGCCTTTTACTTTGAGATAGCGTTTGTCCTTGTCACTGAAGTGGGTTTCTTGTATGCAGCAAAATGTTGGATCTTATTTACATATCTGGTCTTTTAGTATGTCTTTTTATTGGGGAATTGAGTCCATTGATACTAAGAAATATTAAGGTAAAGTTATTGTTGTTTCCTGGAATTTTTATTGCTAAAAGAGGAGTTATGTTTACGTGGCTGTCTTCTTATTTGTTTGTTATTAAAAGATTACTTTCTTGCTTTTTCTAGAGTGTAGTTTCCATCCTTGTGTTAGAATTTTCCATTTAGTATCTTTTGAAGGGCAGGATTTGAGGAAAGATATTATATAAATGTGTTTTTTTTTTCATGAAATATATTGATTTTTCCATCTATGATAATTGGGAGTTTTGTTGGGTATAGTAGCTTGGACTAGCATTTGTGGTCACTTAGGGTCTGTATGACATCTTCTCAGGACCTTTTAGCTTTCATAGTTTCTTGTGAAGTCTGGTGTAATTCTGATAGTTCTGCCTTTATGTTACTTGATCTTTTTCCCTTACTGCTTTCAGTTTTCTTTATTTTGTGCATTTGTTATTTTGATTATTATGTGGCAGGAGGAATTTCTTTTTTAGTCCAATCTATTTGGAGTTCTGTAGGCTTCTTGTAGGTCCATGGGCATCTCTTTCTTTAAGTTAAAGAAGTATTCTTCTAAAATTTTGTTGAAGATATTTACTGGCTCTTTAAGTTGGGAGTCTTCACTCACTCTCTTCTATACCTATTATCTGTAGGTTTGGTCTTCTCATTTTGTCCTGGATTTCCTGGATGTTTTGTGTCAGGAGCTTTTTGCAGTTTGAATTTTCTTTGACTTTTGTGTCAATGTTTCCTATGGTATCTTCTGCACCAGAGATTCTCTCTTCTATCTCTTGTATTCTGTTGGTGATGCTTTCATCTATGGCTCTTGTTCTCTTTCCTAGGTTTTCTATCTCCAAAATTATCTCCTTTTGTGATTTCCTTACTGTTTCAACTTCTATTTTTAGATCCTGGATGGTTTTGTTCAGTTCCTTTACCTGTTTCACTGTATTTTCCTGTGATTCTTTAAGAGATTTTTGTGTTTCCTCTTTAAGTACTTCTACCTGTTTACCCATGTTCTCCTGTATTTCTTTAAGGGAGTTATTTATGTCCTTCTTAAAGTCCTCTATCAGCATCATGAGATGCTATTTAAACTCCAAATCTTCCTTTTCTGGTGTGTTGGGGTATACAGGACTTGTTGTGGTAGGAGAACTGGGTTCTGATGTTACCAATTAGCCTTATTTTCTGTTGGTAGTGTTCTTGAGCTTGCCTTTTATCATCTGGTTATCTCTTGGGTTAGTTGGTCTTGCTGTCTCTGGCTGGAGTTTGTACTTCCTGTAGGCCTGGAAGCCTGTGTGAGCAGTCCTGGGAGACCTGTTGTCTTCTGGTGGGATCTGTGTGTAGAGGGCTGTGGAACCACCCCAGCTCCTGGGTACAGATGGGGATTGGAAAGATTTTGTCAGCTGCTCCACTATTCCTATGCCCAGTGTGCTCCTAGCTTTCCCCTCCTGACAGAAAATAGAGAGAGAAAGTAGAGATCTCACCTCAATGCCCAGAAGTGAAAGTGCTACTGGAGCCCAGATTTCTCTTGGTGGGCCTATGAATATAGAATTATATTCATTTCTGTCCAGAGTACAGAGATGCAATACCTAATGCATAGATAATGTATGTATGTATGTATATTTCATTCCCATTGAGTAATTTGTCAAAATCAATAAAATGTTAATTATAAAATTTAGAATTTAGATTTGTATGAATATAAAGATGATAGAGGGTTCTCCTATTTCCTACAATAGTTTCTCCAGTTATTAGCATTCTATATTACTGCCTAGACCATCAAGATCATCATAAACAAAAGACATTAAACCTCCAGCCTTAATACCTAACCTGTCCAAGGAAAACAAGCTTTATACAACCTCATCAATATTGTATATGAAACATTCTTCCCTTACCTTCCTACTTTACTGCAGAAGGAAGTTGGACAGATAAAGGGTAGTGCTCTGATATCTTGAAGAATTATCTAACTACCCTCCAACTCCTAACATGGAAAAGAAAGCTCTTAAAACACAAGAAAAAAATTCTTCTAAAATGACATGTTCATGACCAACTGGAAAACCACCAGACTCCCACCTGGATTAAGCCCTGCAGCCAAACTGAAGGCCTTTTCTTTCTCTGTCTACAGAGATCCTGATCTAGCTACCCAGCATCCTTCTAGATCTAAACCCATGCAGCTTTGATAAAATCTGCCTAAATCCCTACTCTTTGTCTCTGTTCCAATTCTGTTACCACTGAATAAGAAGTTCCCTCTGCTGAGTATCACCATAGTTTCACCATAGTGTTTCAAAAAATAAATAAACAAATACAAATACATTGCTATTAGCTGAAGTCAAAATGTCATTCAGATAGTTTCATAATTCATGTAATCAACCAGCTCTGTTCTAGAATTCTCAAATGGCTACTCTGCTATCTTTGGTAATTATATTCCGTAATTTTTAGTGTTCTTGCTCATCTCAATAATTTTGAAAATAGCATGTAATGTGTTTTATAGAATTTCTTTCATCTGGGACTGTTTAATATTACTTTTCTGGCTAAAATGAGGCTGTATGCTCTTTGGGAGAGTATCTGTGCAATACCACCCTTGTCACATCATGTATCAATGGCTGCCTTCCATGGGACTTCTGCTTGCTGATGTTAATTTTAGTCAAAGGGTTAAGGTAGCCTCTTGTCTAGATTCTCTGATGTATTGGTTCTCTCTTTTCATATGGTGATCTCCAGAAGAAAACCACTGTTGCAGCCTACACTGAAGGAACACAGGAAAGTAGGACACAGACAGCATCAAGATTAAAATTTGATATGGGTTTTTAATCTTAGCCATTCTGACTGGTGTAAGGTGAAATCTCAAGGCTGTTTTGATTTGCATTTCCCTAATGACTAATGAAGTTGAGCATTTTTTAGGATGCTTCTCAGCCATCCAAAATTCTTCAGGTGAAAATTCTTTGTTTAGCTCTGTACCCCATTTTTTTAATACGGTTATTTGGCTTTCTGGGGTCTAACTTCTTGAGTTCTTTCTAGATATTGGATATTAGCCCTCTATCTGATGTAGGATTGGTGAAGATCTTTTCTCAATTTGTTGGTTGATGGTTTGTCCTTTTGATGGTGTCCTTTGCCTTACAGAAATTTTGTAATTTTATGAGGTCCCATTTGTCTATTCTTGATCTTAGAGCATATACTATTGGTGTTCTGTTCAGGAACTTTCCCCCTGTACCGATGTCCTCAAGTGTCTTCCCCAGTTTCTTTTCTATTAGCTTCAGTGTCTGGCTTTATGTGGAGGTCCTTGATCCATTTGGAGTTGAGCTTAGTACAAGGAGATAAGGATGGATCAATTCGCATTCTTCTGCATGCTGACCTCTAGTTGAACCAGCACCATTTGTTGAAAAGGCTATCTTTTTTCCACTGGATGTTTTCAGCTCCTTTGTCGAGGATCAAGTAACCATAGGTGTGTGGGTTCATTTCTTGATCTTCAATCCTATTCCATTGATCTGCCTGCCTGTCATTGTACCAATAGCATGCAGTTTTTAACACTATTGCTCTGTAGTATTGCTTGAGGTCCGGGATACTGATTCTCCCAGAATTTCTTTTGTTGTTGAGAATAGTTTTAGCTACCCTGGGTTTTTTGTTATTCCAGATGAATTTGAGAATTGCTCTTTCTAACTCTATGAAGAACTGTGTTGGGATTTTGATGGGTATTGCATTGAATCTGTATATTGCTTTTGGCAAAATGGCCATTTTAACTATATTAATCCTGTGAATCCATGAGCATGGGAGATTTTTTCCATTTTCTGAGGTTTCTTCCATTTCCTTCTTCAGAGACTTGAAGTTCTTGTCATACAGATCTTTCACTTGTTTGGTCAAAGTCACACCAAGGTACTTTATACTGTTTGTGGCTATTGTGAAGGGTGTCATTAACATAATTTCTGTCTCAGCCTCCTTATCCTTTGAGTATAGGAAGGCTACTGATTTGCTTGAGTTGATTTTATAACCTGCCACTTTGCTGAAGTTGTTTATCAGCTGTAGGAGTTCTCTAGTGGCATTTTTTAGGTCACTTAGGTAGACTATCCTATCATCTGCAACAGCAAGTATTGGCGAGGATGTGGAGAAAGTGGAACATTCCTTCACTGCTGGTGGAGTTGCAAATTGGTACAACCACTCTGGAAATCAGCCTGGCAGTTTCTCAGAAAACTGAGCACCTCACTTCCAGAGGATCCTGCTATACCACTCCTGGGCATATACCCAGAGGATTCCCCAGCAGGTAATAAGGACATGTGTTCCACTATGTTTATAGCAGCCCTATTTATAATAGCCAGAAGCTGGAAAGAATGCAGGTATCCCTCAATGGAAGAATGGATGCAAAAAAATGTGGTACATATACACAATGGAGTACTATTCAGCCATTAGAAACAATGAATTCATGAAATTCTTAGATAAATGGATGGAACTGGAGAACATCATACTAAGTGAGGTAACCCAGTCACAAAAGATTAATCATGGTATGCACTCACTAATAAGTGGATATTAGACTAGAAAATTGGAATACCCAAAACATAATCCACATATCAAATGATGTACAAGAAGAATGGGGGGAGTGGCCTGGTTCTGGAAGGACTCAGTGTACCAGTATAGGGCAAAAACAGAACAGGGAAGTGGGAAGGGGTGGACGGGAGAACAGGGGGAAGGAAGAGGGCTTATGGGGGCCAGAAAAAAGTGAAATCATTTGAAAAGTAAATAAAAAATATATCGAATAAAAAAATATTTTAAAAATTTGATATGGGACATGAAGACACGGGCCTTTAATACCAGCACTCAAGACACAGAGGCAGGAGGAACTCTATGAACTTCAGGCAAACCATGGCAACACAGTAAGACCCTGTCTCAAAGAAACACGAAGATTAGCATGTGAAAAAAACTAATAGCAGAGAAAGACTGGACCCATACTATAAAAATCTACATGAGGAAAAAGTCCCCTGGTTTCTAAATGTGGGTGAGTGTGATGTCACAGTGTTCAGTGCTGGAGGCTTTTGATCTAGAGACCTTTCTAAGTTCTTTAGCCCACTTCTACTGTCAGGGTCGTTCATTGTCACAAAACTGTCAGATTCTACCACTGTCCCTAAGCTGTAACCAGTTCTTTGTCCTGAGATGCAAGAACTTGGAGATCTCAGGTGCCTGCTGAACTCTGATCCATATCCGTAAGAGTGGGGATCAGATTTCATACTCACATTTCTTGATGGGGAGTTATCTACTTAAAATAATCTGCCATTCTGAAGGAAGACTTTGGTCTCCATTTATCTACTCAATAATTTATTAATACTCATACAATGCATGGGTTTTATTTATATCTTGAATTCTGATCTCATCTCACTTAGCAATTTTATTGCTGAAGTAAGTCATTTCAGATTTGAGCCTGGAAGCTCAATCAATTTGCTCCAATGTTCTTTTATAATATACCCTACTACTGCACTTAAAATCAACAATTCTTTTTTTTTCCAGCGCTACAAGCTGTTTCTAGCTCACCTCACATACTGCCCCCATTCAGAATCAGCCATTTTTCTAAAGAGGTTTTATTCTTTTTATTAGGCTATAGTATTAGCAGCAAAAAGCACACTCCTTGTCTCTGTTGTGTCTTTATTTCTGGGTCCTCCCAGCTGAAAAAAATGAGAAAATGACTATGTATGTAAATCTCTTGGCTATTTATGTTTCTATACACAAACAACTAAATCCACAGTAGGCAAAACATGAATTCATACTTCCAACTCCAATTTTAATCCACTGCCACCCAGATTGTTCTCACTTTCTTTCTCTATTTATTTGTAACCTCCCACTCTAGTAGCAAGCAGCCAGGCTCCCACTAGCTACCATTCATTTACTTAATTGTTGAATTGACAAGCATTTAGAATTTATTTGTTTTTAGGATTGTTAACCTGAACCTCCTGGGGAACAGCTTTATCGGAGATGTGAATGTTTATTCTTGCCTTTGCTCCTACAGGCTGCATTAATTTTCAAACTTACTGAAGTCAGCACTCCATGCCCCTTTACCCTTCAGTGCAGTTGGTGCATATACTTGTAATGCAGTTAGATAATACTGTACATCACGTTCTGGATCACTCAATTTTTTTAGATTTTTTTTAAGTCATTTGTCCATTAATACAGTGAAAAGACTTTATAGAATAGGAGAGAATACACACACACACACACACACACACACACACACACACACACGACAGAAGCTTAATACCCAAAATATGTAAATAACTCAAAAACATTAAATACAAATAAATCCCCACAAAAATCCAATAAATAAATTGGCTAATGAAATGAATCAATAATTCTTAAAACATAAGTATACATGGCCAATAAACACATGAAAAAATGTCAACACCCTTAGCTGGAAGAGAAGTATAAGTCAAAAAGACACTGTGAGTCTTTCTCATTCCAGAAAGAATGACTGTCCTCAAAACAACTAAACAAATGGTAATGAGAGAGGCACAGACAGACAGGAAAGCCTGTACACTGCTAATAGACATGAAAATAATCTCAGTCAATGTGGAAATCAGAACAGAGCTTCCTGAAAACACTAAAAGTAAGGTCACCATAATGCTCAGCCTGAACACCTCTGAAGAATGCTAAATCAACATGCATAGATACCTGCATGCCCATGTTAGTGCTACACTACTCTCAATAAACACAATATAAATCCATCCATACATCTACAGTTGCCATTTCTATGACTATCTATATATACTTGTTCCACTTCTATGCTCTCAGATGAAAGATCTTAGAGAATGCAACAGGTGTCAACCTAGACTGGAGAACAAATAAAGGGAAACTCACATTGCAGTTCTATTCAATTCAAAGAAGAGTGGGGGTAGTGGAAGAAATGATACACTGGGAAAAAGATTTGCAAAGGCCATGGCTTCTGCACTTTCTCTTCAAGCAAAGTCATTAGTTTTCATACAAACGAATCAGTTTGTATGAACTGAAGAGAAAATGAAGCAACTGAGCTGGGCTTTGGTGGTGCACGCCTTTAATCCCAACACTTGGGAGGCAGAGGCAGACAGATTTCTGAGTTTGAAGCCACCCTGGTCTGCAGAGTGAGTTCAAGGCCAGCCTTGCCTACAAAGTGAGTTCCAGGACAGCCAGGGATACCTTATCTCAAAAAAACAAAAACAACAACAACAACAAAAAAAAAAAACCAAAACAACAACAAAGAATCATCTGTGTAGAAAACATGAGTTCAGCTATAAAGAGGTATCAAAAAAGATGTGGTGCCTTCAGTCAGGCTTTCTTCACTGAGAAGTATGTGCCAAGATTAGTCTATAGCTTTTGAAGCATAGTAGTTCATTTCTTTTTTTATTGCTAAATAATATCTCCAGTATAGATGTCAGAGCTTGCTTATCTATTCATCTAATAAAGGTCACACTTGTTATAGTACCTGCTTCTTCTGACAGCCTTCCCTAATCATTTCTCTAATCTTATGAGGACCTATGCTTTCCACACAGATGCCTCATTTTCTCTTCAGTTCATACAAAGTGATTTACAGAAAACTAATGCATTTGCTTGAATAGAAAAATGTAGGAACCATGATGCTGCATATAATTTTAAAAAACACGCTTGCTTCAGCTAGGCTCTTGGATCAGCAGCAACCTGCTGGCTGTCTACTCAGCCCCCACAGCTAGCTAATGCTTTTCCCATAAATTCTGGGAGTAGAGATTGCTCTACAGAAACCATCCACCCCCTCAGCTGGCTCTACCAATTGCTAAGGACTGCCCCCTGTGGTTGTGCCCTTTCTCCTGCCCACCTGAGTCACTAAAAATGGAAAATTTTAGACCTTATTTTACTATTTACTATTTTAAAACCAGCCAGATAACACAACTGCTAGGCATGGTGTTATGTTCATTAAAAACGAAAGAGGTTTAAAGAATACGGTATACGATGGCGGTGTGGGGAAGGGAATGCCACAGAAGGCCCATGCCCAGGCATCCATTCCCCCTGAGAAATCAGACACACACAGATATGGTGTAAAGTAGAATTTATTCAGGGCAGAAGATGGGAGTTAATGGGGTAGTAGAGGCATAGAAAGGGAGAGAGAAAGAGAGAGAGAGAGAGAGAGAGAGAGAGAGAGAGAGAGAGAGAGAGAGAAAGAGAGAGTAGAGAAGAGGTTGGCCATGACTACGTGGAGAAGGGGGAGGGAAGGAGAGTCCAACAGGGGCAGAGAGGAGAGAGGTGAGAGTGCCAAGAGGTAAGAGAGGTAGGAAATAAGAAAGGAGGGGTGAGCAGCCACTTTTATAGGCCAGGCCTACCTACCTGCTGCCAGGCAACTGTGGGGAGGGGCATACCTGGCTGTTGAAAGGTAATTGTGGGGTGGAACTTAGAATCCTAACACATGGAATCTATCCTCCTAAACTCATTAGCTATTGTAAGACCCGAAAAAACTGAGGGCACCCCAGCGCCCCAGGCCTCAGAAGGCGACACCCATTTCACTTTTGATAAACCATCTTGATGCAATTAGCAAGAGGATTTTTATTCCAGAACTCTGGGTTCCACAGCTGTACACTGTGAAGGGGTAGAGGACTGTGGACCCTGAGCATCTCAAGTCAGGGGTATTTAAAGGGGAAAAGTCACAAGGCAAGGGGTGGAAGACAATCATGCAAGGGACAGGAAGTACAGAATGAACAAGTCAGGCAATAGTTTATGCCTTAAGGAAGGTTAAAGATTATCTGGAGAAAACATCCTTGGGGCATTGTATAGTTAAACATTAGGCCAGTCATCAGATGAGCAGTTCCTGGGACAGGGTGGGCTATCTCTTGAGGCCAAAGGTCTCAAGCTGAGGACGGGAAGGCAAGTTACTCAGTGACTCAGTGCTAAACTAATTGCTGGGGTCTAAAAATATTGAGTTGGGGGGTCTCTCACTATCTATATCAGAATTCTTCTGGTGGCAGTTCAAATAGCCCTCAGGCCTCCATGGTGTCCTAGCTTCTATCTCTAAGGCCTGGCTGAAAACCCCCTTTCTCTATGTCATCTCCTCCTCTTCCTCCTGGAACCTGGAAATCCCACCTTATCCTTTGTCCAATGATTAGCTTCTGCTAAATAATCTGTATTGACCCAATCAAGAGACAATTAGGGAACTAGATATTAGTTATCAGCTCTTCCCCCTATACCATGACCTTTGCAAATGATTATCTCAGTGTATCCTTTTCTCCACTACCCTCACTTCACTCTGACTACAGTATTTCTCAGTCTACTTTTTATTTCATTTATTGAATATAATCTTCATTTACTTTTCCAATGGTAAAACCTTTCCCAATTTTGCCCCTCCCCAAAAACCCCAACCCCTTCTCCCAACCCCTGCCTCTAATTATATAACCCCCCACCCGACCTACTCCCACCTCTCCCCCCTGATTTCCCTTTGTTGGAGCATCTATTGATCCTTCACTTGGCCAAGGACCACTCCTCACACTGATGCCCGACAAGGCATTCCTCTGCCACATTTTTGGCTGTAACCATGTGTACCCCTTGATTGACGGTTTAGTCCCTAGGAATCCTGGGGCATCTGGGTAGCCAACATCATTGTTCTTTCCATGGGGCTGTAAACCCCTTTGGCTCCTCCAGACCACCCTCTAGCTTCTCCAATAGGGACCCCATGCCCAGATGGTTGGCTGCTAGCATCTGCCTTTGTATTTGTAAGGCTCTGGCAGGGCTCCTTCGGAGACAACCATGGCATGCTCCTTTTGGTATACATTTTTTTGTCATCCATGGTAATGTTGGAGTTTGGTGACTGTTTATAGGATGAATCCGAGGTAGGGCTGTCTCTGGGTGGCCTTTACTTCAGTCTCTGCTCCATACTTTGTCTCCTTTATTGCGCCTATGAGTATTTTGTTTGCTTTCTCAGAGGAACCAAAGCACCCTCACTTAAGTCCTTCTTCTTCTTGAGCTTCCTGTGCTGGGTGAATTGTAACTTGTTTATTTTGAGCTTTTGAGCTAACATCCACTTATCAATAAGTGCATACCATGTGTGTTCTTTGAATTAAAGACCCAGAAAAGAACCCACACACATACAGTCACTTGATATTTAACAAAGGAGCTAAAAACATCCAGTGGAAAAGAGACAGCATTTTTAACAAATGGTGCTGGATCTACTGGAGGTCAGCATGGAGAAAAATTCCGAAATAACCCATTCTTATCTCCTCGTACAAAGCTCAAGTCCAAGTGGTTCAAGGATCTACGCATAAAACCAGATGCACTGAAGCTTATAGGTGAGAAAGTAGGGAAGAATCTTGAACATATGGACACAAGGGAAAGGTTCCTGAACAGAACACCAAAGGCTTACACTCTAAGAACAGGAATTGACAAATGGGACCTCATAAAACTGCAAAGCTTCTGTAAGGCAAAGGACACTGTCAATAGGACAAAATGGCAACCAACAGATTGGGAAAAGATCTTTACCAATCCTACATCTGATAGAGGGCTAATATCTAATGAATACAAAGAACTTAAGAAGTTAGTCTCCAGAGAAAATTCCCTATTTAGCTCTGTACCCCTATTAAAAATGGGGTACAGAGCTAAATAGGGAATTTTCAACTGAGGAAACTGTAATGGCTCTAAAGCACCTAAAAAAATGTTCAGCATCCTTAGCCATCAGGTAAATGCAAATCAAAACAACACTGAGATTCCACCTCACCCTGGTCAGAATGGCTAAGATGAAAAACTCAGCTGACAGCAGATGCTGGAAAGGATGTGGGGAAAGAGGAACACTTCTTCATTGTTGTTGTGATTGAAAGCTGGTACAACCACTCTGGAAATCAGTTTGGTGATTCCTCAGAAAATTAGACATAGTACTACCTGAGGACCCAGCTATACCACTCCTGGGTATATACCCAGAAGATGCTCCAACATGTAATAAGGACATATACTCCACTATGTTGATAGCTGCCTTATTTATAATAGTCAGAAGCTAGAGAGAACCCTTATGTCCCTCAATGGAAGAATGGATACAAAAACTGTACACAACGTAGTACTATTCCACTATTAAAAAACAATGAATTCATGAAATTCTTAGGCAAATGGATGGAACTAGAAAGTGACATCCTGAGTAAGGTAACCCAATCTTGAATGTACATGGTAAGCACTCCCTAAGAAGTGGTTGGTAGTCTGAATCTATTTATTAGACATTTAACCCCTCTTTACTGTATATGTTTTTCCCATTCAATGAAGCTTGAATCCACATGGTGGCTATGGTGTCCTTCCCCCATCTAGACTGAGTTTCAGTAGCCATTTTCCTGGAAAATGGGCTTTGTTAGTAGAATTTCTGACTATATTTTACATAAATTACCTGTCCTTTTTCTCAATAGAAGTAGTGAGACATGATTTGGTTTTGGAGATAAAGCTAAAAAGAACTAAGAGAATCTACCACTCAGCAATTACAACATCCACATCAACCCTGCAGAAATCCATGAAAGGCCTTGTTTGTGTTCCTATGTCTATGGCCCCAGCAGCTTTGAACTGGTCATACTCTCTAGACATGCCTGCCTTAAACAGATTTCTATGTGGCACAACAAAAGTCACTGACTTTTAACTTTTTCAGATTTTCTGTGAAAGGCAAGACTAATGATTTATAAGTTCCTTAACTGTCAAAACTGAAAACAAGTTTTAGTCAAAATTTAAACATGACTTATTTTTCTAAAGTTTCATATTACAAATATTCTTGAATATGGACACAAAGTAATATTCTCTTTAATGTTCTCTGACATTAAAAGCCTAGAAATAACTTTCTATTCGTAGGATGCTGTTTAAATATCTTGAACAGCTACACTGGGTGATTGTATATCTCAAAGAACAGTGATGTGCACTACTATGATCTAATGTGGACAAATGAAAGGATGACAATTGTAGTGTAAACACAGAGTAAGACCAAATTTTTTATCAATTGGTAAGGACTTACATATCTACAAATTTATATAGTCATTGAAATTGTCTATAAATGCACTAAAACAGAAATTATTGTTATTTACAGGGAATATATGAGATGGACTAGAACAATTCAAACCTCCCTGCGGCATGTTATTTTTTTCTTCAGAAACCACAAATTCATTTTTAAATGGAAGAAGGATAAAGTAAAATTACATTTGCTAACAATCTAATTACCTATGTAGAAAATCCTAAAGAAAACAAAACTTTTGGAACTACAAAGGGATCATATAAACAATACTCAAAGGTCAATCATTTTCCTATAGACTGGCTAAGATCTATTGCAATTTGAAATTAAAAACATAATGTGTTTATATATTGTAGACTCCATAGTGAAATATTGAAACACTAATCTAGTGAAATTATCCAAGCACCATATGGGGACTATTATAAAACTCTGATAAGTGAAAACAATGACCCAGATAGAGAGATAACCCATTTCACAGATGGGTAAATACCATTTCTCCCCACCTTAGACAACGGATTCAACACAATCCCTGTCAATCAAAGTCAGGAACATTTAAGAACTTATTTGAAAGTTCAGGTGAAGATACGGAAGACAAACGGCGAGCATTGTTAAAGAACAAAAGGACGGATGTCACTCAAACTTAAGGCATACTATAAAGCTATAGCAAACAAGACAGAATTCTTTCCAAGAAATGATAAAAGCACAAGTGTCCATAAGGTAATGAAGAGATAAAGATATGGCATGTACTCAAAACAGTGTGCAATTCAGCCATAAAAAATGAGAAAAAGATGAAGTCCTGTCATTTATGTCCATATTGGAGTGACTGAAAAGACATTGTTTTAAAGGAAATAAGGAAATAAGTTAATCACAGAATTAACTTTGCGGTGATCTATGGAAGTTGGTTTTGTATAACCAAACAATAGAATAGTAGTAATCAGAGACTAGGGGAATGAGGAAATTACTAAGAATGGTCCATAACGGTAGGAAAGGCATGAAAAATGGAAAACCTTAATTCATGGTGGTATTTGCAAGCTTAGCTTGCTTATATCTTGGTAGGACAGAAACCAGAAGGCAAAGCAAAAGTAGGGGTGTAAACTACCACCTTAGCAAAGACCCTCTAACACTCCCAGCAGTTTCAGACTGAGTGGCTCAACACAGAAGCCAACATTAACATTATGTTCTATCTTGCCAGTTGCTGTTCATCTCTAACTGGATAATTTGTGAATTAAACTTTAAAATAGCATTGAGGTGCTACTTACTGTATTGCATGGTCTTAGACATGTAGCCAAATGAATATAGAGTAGCCTTTTGCTAAGTTTTGGGAATCATTCTAGTAAAATTTCAAACAAGAGGTTGTTAGAACCCTGAGTATGTAGCCAGCTGTCAGAAATGATAGTAAGTGGACACATGAGCTGGGCTGATGTATGAAAGAAGGTTAGCTTCTAGAGGACTGTTCACTTACCCTTTAAAGTTTGACTAAGCTTGGAGGTCCAGTTTGTTTTCTGTTGATATAGTAGAACCCTTAGGCTGGATAATTTATGAAGAATGTAGAGTCATTCCTAACCTTTCTGGAAACGAAACTGTCTAACATCAAAAGGCTAATATAGAGAGAATAATGTTTCTTGCTGTATCACCCCACTGCAGAAAAAAGCAAGAGAAGCAAAGGAAACCCCATACACAAGAGAGAGAGTTAGAGTAGGGAGGACTAACTTAAATAACTGATCCCCCTTCCTGATAACCACATGACTCCATGCACGGATGCTTGACCCAGTGACCTCTTAATGGCTGCCTCAGTTGGTTAGCTGTGCATTTAATTTCCAAATCCTGAACATTCCTTTTGGTACACAGTCAAATGTAGGACAGGATAGTCTTACATGTCACAACAGCTATGTTCCTAAGATTCTAAAGCCTCTGTTCTCAGAAAGCTTTAGTGAGGACAGAAACAAAGCCAAGTAAATGTTTAAACATTGGAAGTAGGAACTGCTTTGCTCTGTACAAAGCACAGGTTTCTCTAAGCTTCGGTCCTCACACCACAGGGCAGCTCACCTACTTTTTTTCCTGGGTGCCTGCCCATGCACAGAACAGCCTAGAAACACCCTCATTGCAGAAAGAAACATGGCAGGACATTTTATTTCTCTCCTGCCCGAGTAAAATTTTTGGTTTGAAACCATAACTTTTTAAAATTATTTTAGTCTTTTTTCCCCTATAGGAAGAAAAAGAGTAAGCAAGCAAGAAAAAAAAAGGCAGAAGAAAACTCATCTTATTTCTTATCCTGGGTAAACAATGGTTTTCTTTTCTGCCAGGAAAACCCAGGGATTACTTAAAGATGTGATGATTGACAGGTAAAATGCCTGTCTCTCCTCTCTCCTCAGGAAACCAGCTCAGCTTGTTCCCCGCCCCCAATCCCTTTTGGAACCACAGGCAATGTTTCAAAGTCTTTTCTTCAGTCCACTGGTGCCTAGACATGAATTCCGGAACACAGAAATAATAGAAGGGTAAAGAAAATGTTGAGCTGTGGTGGAGACGAGAGGAGAGACACAGGTAAGGCAGCAAGGACATGCTTTATCCAGGGCCAGGCCTGCACACCACTAGTTTTTGTGTTGTTTCTAACACTGTATATAAATTTAAGAGATTGTATCTTGGTTCTAAGGTCTGTAAAATGCTGTAATAAAACAAGTAAAGCTATTTAGGATTCTGGAAGGAAAGGATGTTCTGGTTTCATCAGCCTCTCAGCTGGAAATACATTTCTCTGCAGGCTTAGGTATGGTAGCAAGACCCTCTGCTTGGTGGATCTTGTGAGTTGTTCCAGCTTACCTTCTGCTGCTGTTATAAAAACCGTGACCAAAGCAGCTTAGGGAAAGAAGGATTTAGTTCAGCACAAGGTTTCAGACCATTATTGGGCAAAGCCAGAACAGGAACTTGAGCAGGAACGGAGAGAAGAAACAGTGGGAGGATTGTTCATTGCTGTCTTGCTGACAGGTTCTTGTTTAGCTAGCCCAGGACCCTGGGAATGTTATTTCCAAGAATGGGCTGGGCTGGGCTCCTGTACACGAGTTAATAATCAAGACAACCCTCTCCTGACATGCTCATAGACCAATCTCTCTCAGACAAACTATGTTGAGTTGGCAGTCAACTCTAGGACAAAATGCCTGCCATTCTATTATTAAGGCAGAGGAGCCTGAAACGAGATGTGGCCATTTTGGAAACTCACTAAATTTTTTTTAAAGGAAAGAACAGGTGCATGCAGGGGTGTTTTATTCTTCCTTACAATTTGTGAGTGATGCAATGTCATATTTAGTAAATAGGAAAGAAGAAATGTCATATCTGAGCATGTAGAAGGAGCAGATCATGAATATCAGACAGTGAGCTGAAAATGGGAATAGGGAAGACTAAGATGGGGGATGATCAGCTCATGCAAATAACTACTATCTTATGCAGTAAGAGCGAATCAATGAGTGGTGTTGGTCTCAGGACCTCCGAAACCTGTGGCATCACATAGGCAACGGCATAACCTGCACACCTATTGCCAAGGCAACAGCCACCATATTCCCACAATCTACTTGGCTAACCTCCCACATTTACCTGTGACTATGTTACCATCCACATGTAAAGAAAGGGAGGCTACCCAGTACAACTGTGAAACTGTAGCTGCCGCTGGAGAACTGACACCACGTGGACAGCTGCCATGCTGCTACACCACGTGGATTCCATCCATTGGCACCTGTTGTCATCCACAGGTGGGTTTCCATCACTGTACAGATCATCACCGCTGCCACCACTGCTTTAGCTGCCTTTGCGAGACTCACTGACTTCTAGGCCTACCACATGGAGCTGGCCTATGGCCACACAGTTGACCACACAGTTCGACACTTCCTGCTACCTGAATGTAGAAGCCCACAAACACACACCAGTATATTGATTGGTAAGGAGTTTCTCCAGTTGGTTCAAGGAACCCTATATGCCCAGATAGCACCTAGCCAGCCACTTTTGTGCTAAGGGTTTTGCTTTCAATGCCCTGTTCCTTATAGCTGGCCTCCTGGCTGGCATACAAGTTAGGACAGGGCCCTTGGGTGATTTCCCTTCTTGAAAGCAGCTCATAAATCCCTTGAGCTCTTGCAGCTGGCCAAAAATTCCTGGTACCACTTGGAATTGCTTTCTGGATATTTCTAGGAAAATTGCTGCTGAGAACTCTAGTCCTGGAATTCTTGTTTGGCTATATACTGACCTGTCTCTGAGCCCTTCTTGGGATGCCAGTATGAAAAGTTCAGTGACAACCTCATTACCTATCACCCAATGGGCACTAAATTGTCTTTGAACATACTTCCAGGCACCCCACTGGGATGTCTCCTGTAAATCTCAAATCTCTGAACTTAATGCCCAGTTTGAGGCCCTCAAAACTAATATATCTCTGCAATGAGGTCTGGATTCACTATCCCTTAGATAATAATTTTAAATGGCCACCTAATGGCATGCTAGACCTGATCATTTTAAAAGATCTCTATACACGATGCCAGCATCTGGTAAGTGGAATGAGGTTTTGTATGTTCAACTGTCCTTTTATCTTCTCTCTCAACCCTCCCTCTGCTCTTTGTGTTCCCCAATCCAACTTCTCTTAGCCATGAACACTACCCTCTCTCCACTAGATGATGCTACAAGGCTTGATCCCACCAATGGGCCACCTCCTCTCCACTGCAGACCCGCCCCCACACCACCGAAAACCCAAACTACTGCCTCAGTTTCTCCTGCTCAGGCCCCAGAGCCTACAAACTCGACCCCTCCAGACACCTCCCCTCCTTTTGTGACAACTGCAAGTTGCTCAAAGTGCCCTGCATCAGCACTGACCTTCACCCCTCCTATCACATATCCTAAGGCCACAGCTAGACCCCCAAGTCCTTCTTCTCCTCCAGGGACACCTGTCCCGGCACTGGTCCTTCCTCTAAGGGAAGTGGCTGGGGTTGATGGTCTGGTCAGGGTACATGTTCCCTTCTCACTGAGTGGACTTTCTCAAATAGAAAGCAGGCTGGGTTCTTATACTTCTAACTCCTCCAGCTTTATTGAAGAGTTCTAGTACCTCACTCAGTCTTATAGCTTGACTTTCCATCATGTTCATGTGATTCTTACTAATAATTTACTTCCTGTTGAACACAGGCAAGTTTGGGAAGAGGCAAAATTCACAAAACCAATGGAACATATACAATAGGAATTGAGTCAGTGCCTGACCAGAATCCCTGATGGAATTACAGGTGGTATTTTATCCAGAGACAGGTTTATTATATACCTTCTAGCCAGTTTCAAAAAGGTACCCTTAAAGCTAGTAAATTTTGAAAAACTCCAAGAGGTTATCCAGGACAAGCAAGAGATCCCATCTCAGTTTTTAGAAAACCTCACAAAGGCTTTATTACAATACATTAATCTGGATTCTGAAAACCCAGAAGAAAAGCAGCTTCTGATGACCTACTTATTTTCCCCCAGAGCTACCCCGACAAAACTAAACTTAGGCATTGGAGAGAGGGCCCCTAACTCCCCAGGCAGAAGTCTTGGTGCTGGCCTTCAAGGTGCACCATGAAAGAGATGAGAAAGCCCAAAAAACAAAAATACTACATGGTGACAAAGGCTGTCTGACCTGCTCCAGCCACTACTCCAGAATCCTGGTCCTCTAAGGCTCAGAAACCACCAGGCCCCTTCTATTGATGTGGTCAGCAAGATCACTAGGCAAGGGCTTACCCTACCTATGGCAAGCCAATAGGACCATATCCTAGGTGCCATCAGGAAGGACATTAGGCTTTCCAGTGCCCCTGAGTCACACAGAACAGAAGGCCATCACTCTCAGGTAATTCTCCCACCAACCTCCAAGGTTTGTCTATGGATGACTGAAGTGACCAGAACACCCTCAACCTGACCATGTCCATCACTACCAGGGAGCCCCACCCCACCCCCACCCCCACCCCAGGTAGCTATCATGGTATGTGGGCAGCCCATCTCCTTCCTTTTGGACTCCCGGGCCACTTACTCTGTCTTGACAGAGTTTTGGGGACCCACTTCACCTTCAAATTTTCCTATCATTGGGGTAGGAGGAAAACCTTATCTTCCTCATCAGACCCCACCACTTAGTTGCATTTTTAGGGGTGTGTCTTTTACCCATTCTCTTTTGGTAGTGCCAACATGTCCTGTCCCCTTATTGGGAAGGAATCTTTTAACTAAGTTGGGAGCCTCTATTTCCTTTGCTCCTCCCACTTGCCTGAACCCAAGCTTGCCAGCAGTTCCTCTGCTCCTTCTTCTAGCCAGTCAACCTACTAACACTAACATTGTTTCCTTTACCAGCTTCTCAGGTGGACCTCCGAGTTTGGAACGTCCAGAAACCCTCTGTTACTAAATATCATTCTCCTCTTGTCATCCAGTTACTTGACTCTACCAGGTACATCACCTAAGCTCAATATCCTCTCTCTCTCCAGAGACTCAGGGGACTTGATCCTATCATTTCTAACCTCTTAAAGAAAAAAATCCTTTGCCTCACCTATTTCCCCTTTAACACCCCTATAATAGCAGTAAATAATAGAACCTTTTGGCTACTTCAAGACCTCAGACGCATTAATTCTTCAGTGGTCCCCCTCCATCCCCTTGTAGCTAAACATTATACACTTCTTTCTACTATCCCCTTGGGAATTTCTCATTTCTCAGTTTTAGATCTCAGGGATGCATTTTTCTCTATCCCTCTTGCTGCCCAGTCACAGAACATATTTGCCTTTACCTGAAAAGATCCTAACACCCACTTTTCTACCCAACTTACCTGGACTATTCTACCTCAGGGATTCTGAGACAGCCGACACCTATTTGGCCAAGCCTTGGTTTCTGACAAATTCTCTTTATCTCCCCATGAATCTAAGATTGTACTTTATGTAAATAATGAAGGCTCTGTAGACCCTTTAGAGATGCCCCAAGACGACACCTCTGCCCTTCTAAATTTCCTTTCCAATTGAGAATACAGGGTCTCTTGTTCTAAAGTTCAATTGTCCATTCCTCAGGTTACCTATTTGGGACTTGTTGCAGGAAATATTAAAAAAAAAGATCCCACAATCTCTCCTGCCCCATCAGGGTGCAACATGTCCCAGTGTGGTCTTGCTCAGTTAGTTCTCACCGCAGCTGAGCAATTCTTTCCCAACTAGCTGCCATGGTATCCCAGATATATTCCCTATCTGCCATCTGCAGATGCACACTCTAGTAACCAAGTAAATCAAAACTCTTAAAGTTTAATAATTAATCAGATTTATGTATAAATAATATTATAATTAACAAAATGCCAATATAGTAATTTAAGAGCCAATTGATAATAATAAAAAAAGCTTTATCCCAACGTTTTCTAACCTTATCAAACTTAGCTATTGGTGGCTAGTAAATGTCACACAGGTCCACATTTGAAGCCATGTCAATTCCTCCCCTTCTCCTCCTGTGATCTCTGTCCCCCCAACTCCTAGCTCTGCCTCCCTTTTCCTGTCCAATAACAGGCCTTCCATTGCCCTAATATGATTGGACATGGAAAATTCTGCAACAGGGACTAACAATTGCCCCAACCCACAACGAACCTTAGAAAGAATCTGATTCAGTCTCTAACTGTTCCTTCTACAAAGGAAGAGATTTTATCATTCCTAGGAATGGCTAGCTTATTACGTTCCTGGGTTCCTTCTTTTTCTTCCTTTCTTGCCCTTTATATGAAGCAGAATTAATCCCTACCCACAAAGCTCTCCTCAAACCTGTTACTAAGCCCTTTCAGAGGCTCCAGCAGGATCTCCTTAAAGTTCCAGTCTTACATCTCCCTGACCTGACTTGTCCTTTTTCCCTCTACGTAACTGAAAAGGAGGGATTTACCTTTGAGTCTTAGGTCACCAACTGGAACCTTCTTTTGCATCTGTAGCATACTTGTCAAAGAAACTAGATCTAACCATCCAGGGATGGGCACCTTGTATTCATACCTTAGCAGCTGCTGAACTCCTTATTTGAGAAAAAACTAACCTTGGGGTCACCCATAACTGTCCTCTTTTCTCATAATCTGTCACAGCTCCTAACTTAGGAAGGCTTACAGACTCTACCTCCCTCCAGGGTTCTCTCTCTTCAGGTAGTGCTAATAGAAGACTCCACACTCACCTTCCAATCCTGCCTACCTCTTAATATTTTCAATCTTCTTCCTCAACCTAGTATTAACCACTCCCTATCTCACTCCTGCACTGAAACTTTAGAGGAATTATTACCTCATCCTTCACACATTCAGGAGGGCACATTGCCTCAAGTCATTTATACCTGGCACACAGATGGAAGCTCCTTTCTATAAGAAGGGGCTAGAAAAGCTGGCTATGCCATAGTGTCAGCACCGAGGTGGTGGAGGCACAGGTCCTTCCTGCTCACACCACTAATCAACAGACTGACCTAATAGCACTCACTGTGCCTTTCAACTGGCACAGGGATAATCCTTCAATGTCAGCACATATTCCAAATATGCTTTCCATATCCTCCTGTCCCATGTCATTATCTGGAAGCACCAGTTAATTACCACAAAAGGAGGATCAACAATTAATGCAAACCACATTATGGACATGCTAAAGGCCTCCCATCTTCCCACAGCTATTGGAATTATCCACTGCAGATCCCACCAGATGAATGACTCTATTGTCTCCAAGGGAAATAACTAAGCAGATGAGACAGCTAGAGCTGCAGCCCTTAGGGGCCTCAACTCATCTCACCCTCCTCAGGACATCCTTACACTGCAACCCACATCTCCATCTTCACCCCTTGACACTCACCAAACTCTGTCCTACCTTCATCAGTTCTTCCATCCTAACAGCTGAGGATTGTCTTCTTTTGTCAAAACCCACCTACAGCCTACTCCTGAGAACTTGAGTTTCTTAAAATCTACCACTGTTTCTTGAAAAAAAAAATCTCTCAGATGTCAGCCTCCAGCTCAAGGTATTGTAGCTCCCCTGTTCCTATCTATGAGGCTAGAGGTTCGCTTCTGTAACTGACTGGCAACTTGACTTTATCCATATGCCCACTGTCAGACATATCAAGTGTTGTGACCATAAAAAGAAAAAGAGGAAAGAGAACATGTTCTACAGCAGTGTGGGGGAAGGGGATGCCTTAGTGGGCCCATACCAAGACATCTCTTCCCCCTGAGGGATCAGACACAGGGCGGTATAGCATAGAATAGAGTTTATTCAGGGAATGCAAGGTGAGTTAAGGGAGTAGTAGAGGCAGAGAAAGGCAGAGAGAGGGAGAGAGTACAGAAACAGAGGCCAGCAATGACCAAATGGAGAGGGGCAAGAGGAGAGGAGAGTCCACGAGGGGGCAAGAGAGAGGCTAGGAGAGTGTGAGAATAAGAAAGGCAAGAGAGGGAGAGGGGCAAGAAGCCCCTTTTATAGTGGACCAGACCTACCTGGTTGCTGCCAGGTAATGGTGGGGAGGGACATACCTGGCTGTTGCCAGGTAAATGTGGGGTGGAGCTTAGACAGAATCCTAACACCAAATACCTCCTGGTCTTGGTGGACACCTTCTCAGGGTGGGTGGAGGCATTTCCCACAACTAATGAAAGGACTCGGACAGTCTCTGATCTCCTCTTCCAAGAGATCATCCCCCAGTTTGGTGTCCCAGACTCCCTCCAGTCAGACAATGGTCCTGAATTTACTACCCAGATTTCACAAGTTCTATCTAAGGCCCTAAACACCCCCTGGTATTTTCACATTCGCTACCACCCTCAATCTTTAGATAAGGTAGAAAGAACGAACTGTTATTGTTAAACTGTCATAGGAACTTCACCTTAACTTGGTAAAACTCCTACCTCTGGCTCTTTTCAAGCTATGAGTTCTCCCCAAATGATCTCTCCTCATCTTACCCTTTGAACTCATGTATGGACATCCAGTCTTAACTCCTGGTCTTTCACCTAAATGCTCTCCTATCACAAACCTCTACTCACCCCATTACTTTGCCACCTCTATTCTCTCCTATGAAACTTTAATGACCACCATCTACCATGGCCACAGACTGTCTCCTGACCATGGCCTGTCAACATTGGAGACCAAATGCTTCTATCCCCTCCAGATCATTGGCTCTCACTACTCTCTCCCAAATGTCAGGGCACTTTTAAGGTAATTCTTGTGACCCATACAGCTGCTAAATTCTCATTGGGTCCATCTGTCTTACCTCAAACCTTTCATTCCTCCACCTAAAAACCTTCCACCTCCACTCTTCTTCATAAACATCAGCCCTAACAGGACCTTGCTCTGTTAAGCTCCAGAGGACGTAGAGACCACCAACCTTGTCCAGAAAATGAGGCTCTACTCCTGCAGCTGAGTTTGCCCAATGGTCCTAAAAATGGGGTGCCAGGAAGTCTCTGGTAACAGAGACAAGTGCCCAACTAACAAAATTTAATTATGGAGTAGGAGAGACTTCTGAATTGTAGCTGGTCTGACAATGTAGAGAGGGTCCCTTAAACTGGGTTCAGATTCCTAGTTCTGGAAAAAGTCATTAACCTCTCTGAGCTTCCTGTTTATATGTAAATGCACCCACATCCTGGGTTACATTTAAGTGATAATTAAGAGATGTGTTAGGCTAGTTTTCTAGAGCATGGTGTATCCCTCAAATGCCATGATAGACTTCTTCACATCAATTGAAAAATGCTACCACAAGTTCCATTCGGGAGCAATGAGGGAGCTGAAGGTGACTCAGATTTCTCAGGTGAAAGACTAAGTAGGCACCGAGGCCAGTGGTTTGTAAAACTAAGAAGTAGCACTGTGGTTATAAGATCACTGCTCCTGATGTATTTGTGGGATGAGGAAGAGGAAAGCAGAGGAAGAAGGTAGGAGTTGTTGACTGCCCAAGGCAGCCCTTGAGCCAGCAGGACCACCCAGAAGTTCTTCCTTAAGCTATATAATTCCTGTCAGTCAAGCAGAACTCAGCTCCACCATGATTCAGACTTTATTCTGCCTCATGCCCCTGGATATTTTCATGGACAGTGACAGACAGACAAGTACTGTTATTAGACTAATAAACTTACCCATTTTAAACTAAATAACCAGATTGAGGTGCTAAAAACACTGATGTAATTTTAAGAAAAAAAAACACATGAAATCATTATATTGTCTTCTCAACATACTTAAATAAGCTCAATTGTACTTAAGCACTGGTATCTTAACTCACCTTCTTACTCACCAAATTCTTAACCTTAGAGGAAGAGGAGGGTTTCTCTCACACATCACCAACTCTGCAGGATTTCGTGGCATAAAATAACCTGTCTCCTTGCTTACACACTTAGTGAATGAATTTTTAAATGGACAATCTTAATTTTCAGATGAACAAAATATCCTGAATGATGTATCTAGTATTCCAAAATTCAAGTATGAAATACTTAATTGGGATATAAAGTGTTCTCCACAAAGTAATACTGAGAATGTTTTGAAAACTTTGGAAGGTGATACCAGACTAGATTAAATAGGTGTCCTGGGACAAGTCCTTAGGGGTGTGTTATACTTTCCTATGATATTCTCTATGACCTATGACCATGATGCTACATCCAAGTGTAACTTCAGGTGACTACGGACTAAGCCCTCTGAAACTGTGAGCCCAGGTTGTTCTGTTTCAGCCTTGACCAAAGAAGTATCTATTCTGTAGATTAATTGCTGATCAAAGTGCTGAGAACAAGGGGCTTTAGAGTGTTCCATCATTAAATGGAGCATCCCTATGGATAAACTTTCCTCAAAAGTTCTGAGAACAAGAAAGAAGGGACAGAAAGAAGAGCCATGAGTCCTTCCCAGGCAGGCTTGAGGGATTGGTAATAGGTCAAAGAGAGTTGATGACTAGAGAGAGGTAGCACATTTGTACACGGGAGGGAGCCCAGTCAAAGTTAGGAGAAAACACAGCACTGGGAAGAAAACTTTCATGAAATATGAACTGAGTTGTTCATAGACAATGCCATTCCTCTGGGGATGTGAATCACAGAATATGCTCTGGAGTCTGGGGTAAAATCTGTCTTAGTACTCTGTGAGAGGAGGATGTCTATGATCAAGTTATTTCACAGCTCCATCCATTTTCAGTGATGCAAATATAGCCACTATAGTTGCCCTGTATATGATGTTTCCTAGAAGTGAGATATAACAGTTTATCATTATAGACTTTCACCATATGGGTACACAAAACACAACCCCAAGAGCATAAATAATAGTAAAATAGTTAGGAAGTGATGAGTTTTGCATACTTATTGTCTGTTTTAGATGTAATTAATTCATATTATACGGGATTTAATTTGCAATAAGAGCTTTGCTTAACCACTAGCTCACAAAATTCCTGAAAATGTAACTGTCAGCTCACATTGGCTCATGCAAGCCCTGATTCTGTGGCTCCAAGGTACCATTAGTGCTTTGCTTTAACACATAATTTATGAAATTAAGGTAAATAAATAGCTTCCTTCATGGGAGAGTTTTAAAGATTAAATAAGTTGATCTATAAGATGTATTTTGGATGTAGCTAATTATAACCACTCAGCCACCGTTACGTTTATTTATGTGTAGAAACTACATACTAGGGGATTCCAGGAGGGATTTGTGAGTGAGAGGAAGGTATGTAGAGTAGACGAGCCTTGTGTAATCAAGTTGGTAGCTGGATCCTGCCACTGATATTGCCAGTGTTCATTGTGTTCATGGTTCCCAGGCAGCACCTGTTCACTGTTGCCCTGCTAATGAGGCACTTGTGTACTTGAGATTCCACCCCAGGAGAGTTTGGGACCTGTCTGAACCTGGGGCTGGTTTATAGACTCTTCTACACTCCTGTCTCCCTTCAGATTCCACAATGGTGCTCACACATCTGGCTTCTTTTCCTCTGAGACTCAATAATAAATCTTTCCTATGCTATCATTTTCTTCTTTCTATTCCTTTTCTCCCAGGGAAAATATACTCAAAGGACACGCTAGTGTTCATCTAGGCAATATTCTGTGTTCCAAGGCTTAACATACTTTGTTGTCACAAAATCAAATAAGATGGATGCTAATATCATCTCCTTTTGTAGATATGAAAACTAATGAAAAATCAGATCCCTTGTGAGTGACTGAGCCAGAATGCATACCTAGATATGATTGACATGTTTATGCCCATCTACTCCAAGCCACATCACCTGTCATCACACTCTTTATCATGGATTATGGGATCATAGGGGATATTTAGGTCACTCCCCATGCTTTGGAATTTTTAAATATTTTTCAGTAAAAAACAGTTGACGCTTTTAATTGTATCTGCTCAAACTTGGATTAAAGCAATTCTCCTGAATTCTATGATAATTAATGGAATGTGAACAAAAATGTGTTCATTAAACAATCTTTTTCTTATTTTTGTCTCATCACTATTCTGAGCAGCAGTAGCACAGTAGAATAAGAGGAGTAACCCAAGATCCACTTAGTTCAATTATAAAAAATAATGTGAGGGAGTCTAAAGGAGGTGAAGGAAACAACTTTATCAGTTAAATATGTGGGCAAGCATTAAAGAGCCCTCATTTTCCCTCTGGGATGGAGTATGGCTCAGTAGCAGAGCACTTACCCAGAATGTAAGAAATCAAATCCTGGTCCTCTGAAAAAGCAATAAGTGATCTTAACCACTGAATCATTTCTCCAACCTAGCTATCCTAAAACCTAACAGAGGGGAAATGGAAATTTTTATTTCTGAGTGATGGGTACTATGGAATGCACTTTTGATGACAATTGTATAGTCATGATTGAATGAGCAATTGCTTAGGTTGTTTAAGGATTTGCATTTATTTGTTTCCTCTGCCAAGCAAGCATGTGCATATGTATGAAGAGTGTGTTCAAAGGAAAGGGCAGAGAGTCTGATATATTCAGGGAGTATCAGCTAATGAAAGTACAGTCCAAAACTGGTAAAGTTGATATTAGAGAAACCTGAAATTCAGAGGTCTTTGCTAAAAGTCAAAAGTCCTCACTAGGTATTTGCAGAAGAAAGTCTGGAATCTGTCCTTCCATGAGTCATGCTTAAATAAAACATAGCAAGCAGTAAGGACATTAGTACTTGCTCAAATCTTTCTACATGAAAAAAAACTCCAGCCCAGTGGCTATAAATGAGGAGATTGCCAGAAATTGCATACAAAAGCAAGCTGTGATAATGTATGCCATTGAGTCTTCCTAACACAGATGCCCTGCCCTGAAGGCATCTCCATCCCTCTACCTAAAATGTACCAGCCCACAGCACATTAAATCCAATTACACTCCCTTTATAACAGTAATCCTAATAACTTCAGTGTACACCAATCTCTTTCACTCTCTGCCTTTCCATACCATGAAAATTGACTGTAAGAAAACCAGGAACCAACACTGTACATTTATTATTTCTAATTGTTTTATGCGAATAATTTTATCTTCATGACAGGATAATACATTCCTTCAGGAAAAACAACATATCTTCTCTTTATTTTGCCTCCCTAATGATGGTTAATATATGTAGGCAAGGCTGGAAAAATGAATACCCACTTGTTAACATTGCCAGGACTTCAGTGAAACTACACAGGTAGAGACAGGGTACTCCTCTCATCCTCAAAATGCTGCCACTCTTCTGGGAAATGAGATATTTAAATAAAATGAGCAGAGCCCTGCTAGAAAATACATTGGCACCCCTCATTTCATTAAAGGACATAGGAGAAAACATCATGTATTTTCTGAGGTCTATGAGGCTGATTCCACAATAGAGGTTTGAAATTAGACAGTGGGGGGAAAAGTAAGGTATTCTCAGGTCATGGAAGGTTGCATGTGCCTACTTTGGGACAGGGACACAGTGTATTAAGAAGCCATCCTTAGAATGACATCTGATCCTTTGTAAATGAAGATTATAAAATAAAAGCCACAAGAATCAGGGAAGTAGCTAAAGAGAAAAAAAAAACTATTGTTCTAGAGTCTTGAGTGGACTCAGAATGGCATCCCAACTTAGAGCCTGTCGAGGACTGCTTTGTTTCTGGGCATAACACTTCCAGAGGACCCTGCAATACCACTCCCGGGCATATATGCAGAAGATTCCCCAGCATGCAATAAGGACACATGCTCCACTATGTTCATAGCAGTCCTATTTATAATAACCAGAAGCTAGAAAGAACCCAGATGTCCCTCAATGGAGGAATGGATACAGAAAATGTGATAAATTTACACAATGAAATACTACTCAGCAATTAAAAACAATGAATTCATGAAATCCTTGGGCAAATGGTTGGATCTGGAAAATGTCATCCTAAGTGAGGCAACCCATTCACAAAAGAACACACATGGAATACAGTCACTGATAAGTGGATATTAACTCAGAAACTCTGAATACCCAAGACACAATTCACATATCAAATGACTCCCAAGAAGGAAGAAGAGGTCTCGGATCCTGAAAAGGCTTGTTCCAGCACTGTAGGGGAGCACCTGGGCAGAGAAGTAGGAGGGGGTTGATAGGAGAATGGGTGGAGAGAAGAGGGTTTAGGGAACTTATGGGGAGGAGGGAACTGGGAAAGGGAAAATCATTTGGAATGTAAATATAGAATAAGAAAATTAAAGAAAGAAAAGAAATTTAGTTGCCCAGAAATAATGAAGGACATTGACTTCAAGACCATGGCAGAAGTCATGAGTGTATTCAACTTGGACTATGGCAGTGTTCAATGTTCCATGCATCCACACTGGGAGGTGCTGGGCACCCAGACCCTCCCATCCAGAGACATGGCTCATGAAGGCTGGCCTTTGTTCACTTAATGAGCAAGCTTTGCCCCATATGGAAGAGGAGAGAAAGAGCCAATCGAGAATTGCTTCAAATTCTTACCATTAAATATGGAACCTCTGGTTACCAGCACATAGGAAATAATATGGAAAACATTACCAGTGGGATCTTGAATGAAATGTGAACTCCTAAAGACTGGGGATAGACTGGCAGGCATTAGCTGTAACCTATCTTGACCCGTCCAGCAGGTCCAGTTATTCCCAGGTCCCGAGGGGTACTACCTGAGGGTCAAAAATGGGGGGGAGAGAAAAGGGAAGCCAAGCACGCTAACAAAGACAGAGTCAGTCTGGGTTGTGTCATGGCTTTATTTAATGTTGGGGAGGTAAGTGGGTTTTAAGGCTTACAGAGAAGGAAATAACCTTCACACCAGACAAAGGAGGGAAGGGCAGAGACACCCCTAGGGGTCGAAGCAGGAAGCAAGCGAGGAGGTCATCTGGTCATCTGGAGAGGACACCCAGAGTTAACGCAGGCAGGTACATTCCGTGGTTAGGGCAGAAACATCTTGTGGTATTCTCAGAATCTTCTCACACTGATAGCTCAAGGAGAGGCTCTAGTTAATTGTTCTTATATTTTAGCAGCCACCACCTTAGGGCCATGAGTAAGCATTAGTCCAAATAGCTCAGGATGGCTTCCCACACTATCTTATCATTCCCATTTGGATATAAATGTTAGCAAGGACACTTGGATGCGAATGATTAGAAGAGGCACCAAACTGATTTCCACAGTGGTTTTGCCAGCTTGCAATCCCACCAGCAATGGAGGAGTGTTCCTTTTTCTCCACATCCTCAAAAGCATCTGCTGTCACCTGAGTTTTGATTTTAGTCATTCTGACTGGTGTGAGGTGGAATCTCAGGTTGTTTTGAATTGCATTTCCCTAAAAACTAAGGATGTTGAACATTTCTTTAGGTGCTTCTTGACCACTTAAGTTTCCTCAGTTGAAAATTCTTTGTTTAGCTCTGTACCCCATTTTTAATGGGGTTATTTGATTCTCTGGAGTCCAACTTCTTGAGTTCTTTGTATATATTGGATATTAGCCCTCTATCAGATGTAGGATTGGTAAAGATCTTTTCCCAATCTGTTGGTTGCCATTTTGTGCTATTGACAGTGTCCTTTGCTTTAATAGAAACTTTGCAGTTTTATGAGGTCCCATTTGTCATTCTTGTTCTTAGAGCATAAGCCAATGGTGTTCAGTTCAGGAAAATTTCCCCTGTGCCCTTGTGCCCTTTTCCTCACATATTCATCTATAAGTTTCTGTGTATCTGGTTTTATGTGGAGGTCCTTGGTCCACTTGACTTGAGCTTAGTACAAGGGGATAAGAATGGATCGATTTGCATTCTTCTGCATAATGACCTCTAATTGAACCAGTACCATTTGTTTAAAAAATGCTGTCCTTTTACTACTGGATGTATTAGCTCCTTTGTCAAATATCAAGTGAACATAGGTGCATGTGTTCATTTCTGGGCCTTCAATCCTTTTTTTTTTTTGATTAGTCCTGAGACATATGTATGTATGTATGTATGTATGTATGTATGTATGTATGTATATATGTATGTATGTATTTTTATTATTTTCTATATTCTTTGTTTACATTCCAAATGATTTTCCCTTTCCCAGTTCCTCCCCCCCCCCAAGCCCTCTTCTCTCCACCAGTTCCTTAGTCAATGCCCTCCCCCTTCTCTGTCCTGGTAATCCCCTAGAATGCTGCATCAAGCCTTTCTAGGACCAGGGCCCTCTCCTTCTTTCATCTTGGGAATGATTTGATATGTGAGTTGTGCCTTGGGTATTCAGAGCTTCTGGGCTACTATCCAAAAATCAGTGACAGCATTCCATGTGTGTTCTTTTGTGAATGAGTTACCTCACTTAGTATGATATCTTCCGGTTCTAACCATTTGCCTAAGAATTTCATGAATTCATTGTTTTTAATTGCTGAGTAGTATTCCATTGCGTAAATATACCACATTTTCTGTATCCATTCCTCCATTGAGGGACATCTGAGTTCTTTCCAGCTTCTGGCTATTATAAATAAGGCTGCAATGAACATAGTGGAGCATGTGTCCTTATTAAATGCCAGAGAATCCTCTGGGTATATACCAAAGAGTGGTATAACGGGGTCCTCCTGAAGTGTCATGCCCAGTTTTCTGAGGAACCGCCAGACTGATTTCCAGAATGGTTGTACCATCTTGCAATCCCACCAGCAGTGGAGGAGTTTTCCTCTTTCATCACATCCTTGCCAATACCTGCTGTCTCCTGAGTTTTTAATCTTAGCCATTCTGACTGGTGTGAGGTGAAATCTCAGGATTGTTTTGATTTTCATTTCCCTAATGCCTAATGATATTGAACATTTCTTAAGGTGCTTCTCAGCCATCTGAAATTCTTCAGGTAAAAATTCTTTGTTTAGCTCTATACCCCATTTTTTGTACCCCGTTTTTAATAGGGTTATTTGGTTCTCTGGGGTCTATCTTCTTGAATTCTTTGTATATATGGGATATTAGCCCTCTGTCAGATGTTGGGCTGGTGAAGATCTTTTCCCAATTGGTTGGTTGCTGTTTTGTCCTTTTGATTGTATCCTTTGCTTTACAGAAACTTTGTAATTTTATGAGGTCCATTTGTCAATTCTTGATCTTAGAGCATAAGCTATTGGTGTTCTGTTCAGGAACTTTTCCCCTGTGCCCATGTCCTCAAGGGTCTTCCCCAGTTTCTTTCTATTAGTTTCAGTGTGTCTGGTTTAATGTGGAGGGCCTTGATCCACTTGGAGTTGAGCTTAGTACAAGGAGATAAGGATGGATCAATAGCACCATTTGTTTAAAAAGCTATCTTTTTTCCACTGGATGTTTTCAGCTCCTTTGTCTAAGATCAAGTGACCATAGGTGTGTGGGTTCATTTCTGGTCTTGAGTCCTATCCAATTGATCCACCTGACTGTCACTGTACCAATACCAGGCAGTTGTTTTTTTTTTTTTTTTTTTTTTTTTTTTTTTTTTTTTTTTAACACTATTGCAGTGTAGTATTGCTTGAAGTCCGGGATACTTATTCCCCCATGAGTTCTTTTACTGTTGAGAATAGTTTTAGCTATACTGGGTTTTTTGTTATTCCAGATGAATTTGAGACTTGTTCTTTCTAACTCTATGAAGAACTGAGTTGGGATTTTGAAGGGGATTGGCTTGAATCTGTATATTGCTTTGGCAAAATGGCCATTTTAACTATATTAATCCTGCCAATCCATGAGCATGGAAGATTTTTTTCCAATTTCTGAGGTCTTCTTCAATTTCCTTCTTCAGAGACCTGAAGTTCTTCTCATACAGATTAATACAGATTACATACTCATACAGATTGACTACTGGTTTACTGTATATTGCCTTTACTATGTTTAGGTATGGGCCTTGAATTCCTGTTCTTTCTAAGACCTTTAACATGAGAAGATGTTGAATTTTGTCAAATGTTTTTTCAGCATCTGATGAATTGACCATGCTTTTTTTTTCTTTAACATGAGAAGATGCTGAATTTTGTCAAATGTTTTTTCCAGCATCTGATGAATTGACCATGCTTTTTTTTTTCTTTGAGTTTGTTTATGTAGTGGATTACATTGATGGGTTTCCATATATTGAACCATCCTTGTATCCCTGGGCGGAAGCCTACTGGATCATGGTGAATGATCATTTTGATATGTTCTTGGATTCAGTTGGCAAGAATTTTATTGAGTATTTTTGCACTCATATTCTCTTTCTTTGTTAGATCTTTGTATGGTTTTGGTATCAGCGTAACTGTGGCTTCATAGAATGAGTAGGGTAGTGTTCCTTCTGTTTCTATTTTGTGGAATAGTTTGAAGAGTATTGTTGTTAGGTCTTATTTGAAGGTCTGATAGAATTCTGCACAAAAGCATTCTGGTCCTGTGCTTTTTTTTGGTTGGAAGAATGTCAATGACCACTGCTATTTCTTTAGGGGTTATGGAACTGTTTAGATGGTGAATCTGATCCTTATTAAACTTTGGCAGTTGGTATCTGTCTAGGAAATTGTCCATTTCATTCAGATTTTCCAGTTGTGAGGGGTATACCCTTTTGTAGTAGGATCTGATGATTTTTTTAATTTCCTCCATTTCTGTTGTTTTTCTCCTTTTCATTTCTGATTTTGTTAAGTTGGATACTGTCTCTGTGCCCTCTGGATAGTCTTGCTAGAGGTTTATATATCTTGTAGGTTTTTTTCAAAGAACAAGCTCCTGGTTGTATTGATTCTTTGTATAGTTCTTTTTGTTTCAACTTGGTTGATTTCAGCTCTCAGTTTGATGATTTCCTGCCTTTTACTCCTCTTGTGTGTATTAGCTTCCTTCTGTTCTTAAGCTTTCAGGTGTGCTATTAAGT
Source organism: Apodemus sylvaticus (assembly GCF_947179515.1). Classification (NCBI taxonomy): domain Eukaryota; kingdom Metazoa; phylum Chordata; class Mammalia; order Rodentia; family Muridae; genus Apodemus; species Apodemus sylvaticus. The sequence continues at coordinate 56,513,256 of NC_067492.1, read as the reverse complement.
TGCTAGTGTATGCTCTCTCCAGTTTCTTTTTGGAGGCACTCAGAACTATGAGTTTTCCTCTTAGCACTGTTTTCATTGTGTCCCATAAATTTATGTATCTTGTGCCTTCATTTTCATTAAATTCTAAAATGGTTCTGATTTCTTTCCTTATTTCTTCCTTGATCTAGGTATCATTGAGAGGAGCATTGTTCAACTTCCATGTGTTTGTGGGCTTTCTGTTGTTGTTGTTGTTGTTTTTTCTGTTGAATACCACCCTTACTCCATAGTGATCTGATAGGAGGCATGTGATTAGTTCAATCTCCTTATATCTGTTGAGGTCTGTTTTGTGAACAATTACATTTGGAGAAGGTACCATGAGGTGATGAGAAATGTTATATTCTTTTGATTTAGGATGAAATGTTCTATAAATATCTATTAAATCCATTTGGTCCAAAACTTCTGTTAGTTTCACTGTGTCTCTGTTTAGTTTGTGTTTCTCTAATCTGTCCATTGAGGAGACTGAGGTGTTGAAGTCACCCACAATTATTGTGTGGGGTGGAATGTGTTCTTTAACCTTTAATAAAGTTCCTTTTAAGAATGAGGGTCCCCTTGGATTTGGAGCATAGATGTTCAGAACTGAGAGTTCTTCTTGGTAGATTTTTCCTTTGATGAGTATAAAATGTCCTTCTGTGTCTTTTTGGATGACTTTTGGTTGAAAGTTTGTTTTAGATATTAGCTTAATTAGATATCAGAAATCTAATTAATAGATAATATTAATAGATTACTAGATAATAGATATTAGTCTAATTAGATATTAGAATGGCTACTCTAGCTTGTTCCTGGGACCATTTGCTTGGAAAATTGTTTTCCAGCCTCTTACTCTGAGGTAGTGTTTGTCTTTGACACTGAGATGCATTTCCTGTATGCAGCAAAATGTTGGTTCCTGTTTATATATCCAGTCTGTTAGTCTATATCTTTTTATTGGGGAATTGAGTTCATTGATGTTAAGAGAAATTAAGGAATAGTGATTGTTGCTTCCTGCTATTTTTGATGTTATTTTTATGTTTGTGTGGTTATCTTCTTTTGGGTTTGTTGAAAGAAGATTAATTTCTTGCTTTTTCTAGGGTGTAGTTTCCCATCTTTTGTTGGTGTTTTCTATTTATTATCTTTTGAAGGACTGGATTTGTGGAAATATACTGGGTAAATTTGGTTTTGTCATGAAATACCTTATTTTCTCCATTTATGGTAATTGAGAAAATTGCTGGATATTGTAGTCTGGGTTGACATTTGAGTTCTGTTAGGGTCTGTATGACATCTGCTCAAACACTTCTGGATTTCATACTCTCTGGTGTGAAGTCTTGTGTAATTCTGATAGGTCTACTTTTATTTCTTACTTGATCTTTTTCCTTTACTACTTTTAATATTTTTTCTTTGTTTAGTATATTAGGTGTTTATTATGTGACAGAAGGAATTTCTTTTCTGGTCAAATCTATTTAGAGTTCTGTAGGCTTATTATATGTTCATCTCTTTCTTTAGGTTAGGGAAATTTGTTCTATAACTTTATTGAAGACATTTACTGGCCCTTCAAGTTGCAAATCTTCACTCTCTTCTATACATATAATCCTTTGGTTTGGTCTTCTCATTGTGTCCTGGATTTCCTGAATATTTTGAGTCAGGACCTTTTTGCATTTTGCATTTTCTTTGACTGTTGTATCAGTGCTTTCTTTTCTTTTCTTTTCTTTCTTTCTTTCTTTCTTTCTTTTAGAATTTTAATTTTTATTGAAAAGGGAAGTAAAAACACTTTATGATAAAATTAAAGATTTATATGGAAAATATTTCAGATGAAGTAAAAGAGATACATAGAAAAACACATTAAAATTGACAGTTTTCATGGAAAATTAAAAAGTTGTAGACATATAACATTGCTTAATTAATTGAAATATGAAATAGAAACAGTGTATGATAGAATTGAAGATTTACATGGAAATATTTCTGAAAAAATTGTAGAAAAATGTAGAAAAACATGTTGGAATTGAAGATCATGGAAAATTTTATATAGATATAACAATAGTAGGCATAAAAGTATTCCTATGTTGATTGAAAGTGGAATTATAACCATTTTCTGATAAACTTGAAGATGTACATGGACACTATTTCTGATAAAATTGAAGAAATATATAGAAAATATTTTAAAATTAAAGATTATCATGGAAATTATACAGGTAAAATGATAAGCAGAAAGATAATTCTAAGTTGATTGAAGGTGGAATTGTAAGCATTTTCAGATAAAATTGAAGATTTACATGGAAAATATTTCTGTAAAATTCAAGAAATATATAGGAAAACACGTTAAAATTGACTATTTTATGGAAAATTTTACATATAAAATGGTAAATATAAAAACTCTAAATTAATTGAAGGTGGAATTAGAAACATTTGTGACAAAATCAAAAATTTACATTGAAAACATTTCTGATAAAATAGAGGATATATATAGAAAGATGTATTATAATTGAAGATTATCATGAAAACTAATGCAGATAAAATGGTAGACATAAAAACAATACTAAATTAATTAAAAGGGGAATTACAAACATTTTCTGATAAAATTGAAGATTTGCATGAAAAATATTTGTTAGTCTATATCTTTTTATTGGGGAGTTGAGTCCATTGTTGTTAAGAGATATTAAGGAACAGTAATTGTTGCTTCCTGTTATTTTTGATGTTATTTTTATGTTTGTGTGGGTATCTTCTTTTGGGTTTGTTGAAATCAGATTACTTTCTTGCTTTTTCTAGGGTGTAGTTTCCCTCCTTGTTTTGGCATTTTCCATCTATTATCCTTTGTAGGGCTGGATTTGTGGACAGATATTATGTAAATTTTGTTTTATCATGGAATATCTTGGTTTCTCTACCTATAATAATTGAGAGTTTTGCTGGGTATAGTAGTAGCCTGGGATAACATTTGTGTTTTCATAGGGTCTGTATGAGGTCTGCCCAGGATCTTCTAGCTTTCATCATCTCTGGTGAGAAGTCTGGTGCAACTCTGATAGGTCTGCCTTTATAAGTTACTTGTCCTTCTTCCCTTACTACTTTTAATATTCTTTCTTTGTTTAGTGAATTTGGTATTTTGATTATTATTGGCTGGGAGGAGTTTCTGTTCTGGTCCAGTCTGTTTGGAGTTCTGAAGGCTTCTTGTATGTTCATGGGCATCTCTTTCTCTTGATTGGGGAAGTTTTCTTCTATAATTTTGTTGAAGACATTTACTGGGCCTTTAAGTTGGAAATCTTCACTCTCGTTTATACTTGTAATCCTTAGGTTTGGTCTTCTCAATGTATCCTGGAGTTCCTGGATGTTTTTGGTTACCGGTTTTATGCATTTTGCATTTTGACTGTTTAGTCAATGTTCTCCATGGCATCCTCAGCACCTGAGGTTCACTCTTCTATCTCTTGTATTTTGTTCTTGATGCCTGAATCTATAACTCCTGAATTCTTTCCAAGATTTTCTATCTCCAGAGATGTCTCACTTTGTGATTTCTTTATTGTTTCTACTTCCACTTTTAGATACTGGATGGTTTTGTTCAATTCCTTCACTTCATGTGTTTTCCTGTAATTCTTTAAGGGATTTTTGTGTTTCTTCTTTAAGGGCTTCTGCCCATTGACCCATGATCTCCTGCATTTCTGTAAGGGATTTTTGTGTTTCCTCTTTAAGGACTTTTACCTGTTTACCAATATTCTCCTGTATTTCTTCAAGGGAGTTATTTAAGTCTTTCTTGAAGTCCTTTATCAGTATCATGAGATATGATTATAAATCCAACTCTTGCTTTTCCAGTGTGCTGGAGTATCCGGGACTTGCTGTGGTGGGAGAACTGGGTTCTGATGCTGCCATGTGGCCTTGGTTTCTATTGGTAGGGTTCTTGTGCTTGCCTTTCACCATCTGGTTATCTCTGGTGCTAGTTGGTATTGTCTCTGACTGGAGTTTGTTCCTCCTGTGGGCCTGTAAGCCTGTGTCCTTACTCCTCTCACCTCAGAAGTGAAAGCACTGCTGTGAGATCACTCTCTCCTGGTAGGCTATGCACAGAAGGCTGTGGAGTCTCCTGGCTAGCTGGTGCCAATGGCAGCAGGAAGACTTCTGTCCAGCTACTCCACTGATCTTAGGCCCTGTGTGCTCCTAGCAGGTCCCCTCCAGAGAGAAGGTGGAGATCTCACCTCTGCACTCAGAAGTGGAAGTGCTGCTGGGAGATCACTCTTTCCTGGCGGGCTATGCACAGAAGGCTGTGGAGTCTCCTGGATCCCTGGTGCAAATGTTGGTGGGAAGACTTCCATTACAGCTTCTCCACTAATGACAGAAGGCTGTGTAGTTTCCCAGCTCCCTGGTGTCAACGGCAGCAGGAAGACTTCTGTCCCAGCTGCTCCACTGATCCCACACCCTGTGTGCTCCTAGCTGTCCCCTCCCCCCCCCTCCCCCCCCCACCTCCCCACCTCCCCCCCCCCCCCCCCCCCCGCCAGAGGTACCAATGCTTTCTATGGTATCTTCTGCATCTGAGATTCTCTCTTCTATCTCTTGTATTCTGTTGTTGATGCTTGGATCCATGACTCCTGACTTCTTTCCTAGGTTTTCTACGTTCAGAGTTCTTTACCTTTTTGATTTTCTTTATTGTTTCTACCATCATTTTTAGATTCTGGATGGTTTTGTTCAATTCCTTCACTTGTTTTGTTGTGTTTTCCTTTAGTTCTTTAAGGGCTTCTCCCTGTTTACTTGTGTTCTCATGTATTTCTTTAAGGGAGTTATTTATGTTCTTCTTGAAGCCCTCCATCAGCATCATGAGTTGTGATTTTAAATCCAAATCTTGCTTTTCTGGTGTTTTGGGGAATCCAGGACTTGCTGTTGTGGGAGATTTGGATTTGGATGGTGCCATATTGCCTTGATTTCTGTTAGTAATGTTTCTATGTTTGCCTTTTGCCACCTGGTACTCTAGAGTTAGTTGGTCCTGCTGTCACTGAGAGTTACTTGTCCCTCCTGTGTGCCTGCAAGCCTATCTCGTCACCCCTGAGTGACAGGTTTTCCCCTGGCACAGATTGCTGTGGGGTTGCCCAGCTTCTGGTTGAGAGGTAGAGAGCGTCACCTCCAAAAGCAGGACTCCTCAAGCCATCCTGAGCTATTCGGACTAATGCTTACTCATGGCCCTAAGGTGGTGGCTGCTAAAATATGAGAACAATTAACTAGAGACTTCCCCATGAACTGTCAGTGCGAGAAGTGTGAGAATACCACAAGATGTTCCTGCCCTAACCACGGAATGCTCCTGCCGGCCTTAACTCCAGATGACCAGATGACCTCGTCGCTTCCCGCTTCCATTGCTAGGGGTGTCTCTGCCCTTCCCTCCTTTGTCTGGTGTGAAGGTTAATTCCTTCTCTGTAAGCCTTAAAACCCACTTACCTCCCCGACATTAAATGAAGCCTTGACATAACCCAGACTGACTTGTCTTTCTTAGCGTGCTTGGCTTCCCTTTTCTCTCCCCCCTATTTTTGACCCTCAGGTAGTGCTCCTTCAGGACCCGGGAATAACTGGACCTGCTGGACGGATCAGACTCCCTCTAACCATGGGACTCCCGCAAGTTAGATGTCCTCTGCTGGGGTAGGTGCACAGACAGCTATGGTGCTGCACAGCTCCTGGGTGCAGGTGGATCCCTGGCAGGCTATGTCCCAAGCAATCATCTACTCAGGTGATCCATGTGTACCTGTCTGTATCTGTCTACTCAATCACAATGGTAGCATGATTCTTAAGACTTCAATTGTTTGAGTCTTGTTTAGGCAGCCATATTATTAGGTATAGCCTTCTCTCCTGTTTCTAGGATACATATTATCCTAGTAGATTTCTTGATCCTCTGGCTCTTATAATCCTTCTGCATGCTCTTTTGTGATGTTCTTTGAACCTTAGATGCAGGAATTGTGTTATACATGTATCCATGTGGTTAGATACATGAAGATTATTTTTTCCTCTGTATTTTGACCACTTGTGTGGTTCTATATGTTCTATAAGAGCTTTTTTAATAAGGGATGAAAACTTCCTCAATCAGTCAAAAATGACTGATCCTTAGGTCTGGAGCCAGGTGAAGATTTGGTCAAAGACTGTTCTTGAACAAAACCGGTTTTCAGGGCACAAGTCAGGAAAATAGGTCTGTAGATCAAACACAGGACTATCTAAACAGTAGAAACTTATTTAGCTCGTAGTCCTTTAGTCTGTGAAGTCCTGGATCTTGTCCCTACTAGCTATTTGTCATCTGGTGAGGAAACTCATGTTGTATCTAACATGGCATAGAGAATCTCCATGGTAAGACAAAGCAGCCCTGGTATGTTAAGCCTAACTTACTCTTCTATAGTGACCAAGGCCATCATGCAGCTCCGATATTTATGGTCTCATCTAATGCTAATTACTCCCAAGGTCCCACTTCTAAATATTAGTAATGTATGACTATGAGGATTAAGTGTCAGAACTAACTCAAGGACTTTAGCAGTATCATTCAAACATTCAAAGTATGAGTCTTCTTCAAAATCTGAACAAGGAACTGGGGCAAGGAAATTTCTAACCATGCCCAATTTTCTTACTGGGTCCTCGGGAGGAAAGTCTGATCCTCATGCTTATGCTGCAAATATTTTAGCACTGACTCATATCACTAGGCCTCTCTACTAATGTATTTCTGAGAATAACTTTATTAAATCTATAGTTCATCATAGCATATATATCTACTTCAATCCAGAAACACCCTTTAGTACATTCCTTTAGGGTCTCAGGTTCATTAGTCTATTTTTCAAGGATTAAGTCTCTAGTCTTCCATTTACTAAATTTTTATAAACTTACGTTTAATAAGGGTTTTCAAATGTTTTGACACCCCTTTTAGCCCACTGTCCAAAGATAGGGGAGAAAAGATAGTTAAAAGAACAAGGAGATATAAACCAGTTTATAAATAGTTCTTTGGGGTGATTCTAATCTGTTTGTCAGGATACCAGCAGTCCAGTTCAGTAGTGTCAGGATACCAAACAGTACCCTGACAGCAGCATTAGAAACAAGCAGGCCTTCACCAAATTGGAGTGAGTCAGCAGGAGCTACCAGAACCAGGAGAGATGCTAGGAGAAGTTCTCTACTGTGTCTCTTTCAATGAAGTGAAGACTAGTGAAGAGGAAGACATAAGATCAAAATTAGAGAAGTAAGGCTAGCTATGCAAGTGTGCCATCACTGTCTGTTGAGTTCTACTTATACTATCTCCAAACATCATATATCCTCCCATGGGTCTTGACTATGCAAAAGTCCATGTGAATCTGCCTTAGCAAAACATTATGTGAAGTTGCATCACATGACATATCCAGAAATGTCCACTTACTATGTGACTTTGAACTGATTACCAGTAGCCACTATTTTCATGCCCATAGATGAGAACATTAAAAGTATGCTGCGTTATCAAGATATATTATCATGAGGGTCTAAAGAAACACCTGAAGAGGCCTTCAACACATATACAGCAGAGGACTGCCTGGTCTGGCCTCAGTGAGAGAACATACACTTAACCCTCGAGAGACTTGAGGTCCCAGGAAGTGGGGAGGCCTGGCTGAGGTAGGTGGTGGGTAGTGGGTGGTGGGGACTGGGGACATCCTCTTGGAGGTGGGGGAGGAGAGGAGAAATGGGAAAAGAAACTGTCAGAGGGCAGAACAGAAGAGAGATAACTGTACTGTAAAAAAATTAATTTACAAAAAGGAAACACCTGGAACATGTCACATGTCTCATGGTTGTTTGGTATCATTATTTTTGTCACTAGATATGGATAGGTAATAGCCCTGGCACCTGCTCTTAATATTTTTACTCTTCATTTGTTCCTTTCCTTCTAATTATAGGGACATTTTCTTCTTTTATCTATATCATTTAATGCCAGCATCATCTTTCCAGGGTCATAAGGCAGCACTCTAAGTTAGACACTGTCTTGTTCCAAATGTTTTTCCCAGATGTTGAAGAAGATCCATTGGTTTGAATGCAACTGTCTTAAGTTCTTGGGTTGAACAGCTTTTCCTTGATTCTGGAAAAGTGAAAATGGAAGGTAAAGATGGGCAAGGGATTAATTGTCACCTAGCAAGCCTAATAGATGAGTCCTAGTTTCTTATAAGAGATTCTGTCTCAAAAATCAAAGGTAGATGATTCCCGCAGAATGATACCCAAGGTTGACTTCTGATCTACACAAGCACTTGCAAGAGATACACACACATTCACACTCATGCATACCTCACATACATACTACAATAGGTCATGGATGGTCCCAGCCGGGAACTTTCTGAACCAAGGAGGAACTCTGGATCTCAGGAGAGGAATAGATTCAGCAGGATGACAGACAGAAGCAACCACACACAGAGGCGGTTTGAATCTGAAAGTATTTTTCTGTTTTGAGGCATGAGTCTTTTAAGCATGAGGGATTGACATTTACATATCAAAAGATGTATCCAGTAAAGCAGGCACAAGGAACAATTAGCATAACCATTTGGCATAAGGAAGTATAAAATCAACCAGGTAAAACGTTTTCCGAGTAACAAATTTAGAAGCTCAAACATAGACAACATCAATCTTCTTAATATAAACCTTTTAAAGAGACTTTAAAGGACATTTTGTCAAACTCCCTGAGTCTAAATGAGTCTTCATGAGTAATAAGTATGAACTGCATCCAGAACCACACCTGGATAAGTTAAGAATGTTGTTTTGGCCAAAGACTCCCTAGGTGGGGTCTGCAAGACAAAAACAGTTCCTCACAGGCTTCCATTGAGGCAGCTCTGAGCTTTGTACCAACTCAATTGCAAATTCCTTCTAATTTGCCCAACACCTACCTGTTCGTCAAGAGCCTTGTATAAGTTTCCTAAATGTAAATATCTTCTAATCTGAGCCTATTGTCTAACACCAGTCCCAAATCTACCCTTCCTGCAAGGACAATGTATGAGGGTCGAATAACAAAAGGAAGTTGTAATTTTAGGGTTCCTGGAAAAATTCTTCGACCTGCTATTAATGCTTTTCATACCATGGTGTCAGAGCTGTACTTCAAGTATACACTGCTGGGAGGTAAATGTAAGTATATGAATGACTGGAGCAAAGTGTTGCAGAATTTTCTGGCTAGTGGTTTACTTCCAGTGATGGATTCTTTTACATCTTAATTTGCTTGGATTTTCTTAGTCCCAGCTAAGAAGGGAGAGAGTTGAAGAGCAAAGCAAATTGCCAAGTGAGATTTTCAGCTTCTGACTAGGGGTGTTCCAGAGAGCTCCAGGAGGCATTTCTCGTCTCAGTCTGTAAAACTATCTCTTACAGAGTTTACTGGAGCTGCTGTGGCAACAATACACACACATACACATATATTTACAGGATTGAGTATGTAACTATGGAAAAAGTTAACATTTAAAAATTGGGCCACAAGATTTCAAAATACATAGAAAATATAGTGATTCATGTGTGTGAAATCATACAGGCAAAGAAATGCACTATATGAAATGCTACTGCACACTTATTTAGTAGCCGATCAGGTGAAGACTTACAGTATTTGTCTTCGCGGGTCATGAGAAAAGACAAGCAAAGGCACAATTACTCAGTATAATGTGAATAATAAGCTGTCTGTAAGAATCTACTGAAGCCCAGAGGAAGGAGATTTTTATTACTCTTGAGAATTTCAGGAATGATGTGAGCACACCTGAGCAGAAATCTGAAAGAACAGGGGCTTCATTGACAAAGAGATAAAAGGAGATAGCTTCAGAGGGAAGAGTGCTCTGAATCACTTGTTACTCCAGTCTGCAGTGAGCAAACAGATCCACAAACAATGGATTAGTGCAACTCAGAACAGATAGTATCACATTGAGGGTCATAATTCCATGATTCCATAAAGATTCTAGGCTGTCCTTTATCCCTTCCCTCTTTTATATACTTTCCTTTTTTATACTTTCCTTTTGCTCCAAATATTTACTACATAACTACATAATTTCTAGACTGCATTATAAGCATTTCCATGTCTACATTATATCACATTGTGTGTCATAATTCCATGATTACATAAAGAATCTAGGCTCTTCTTCATCCCTTCCATCTTTTATATACTTTCCCTTTTTCATACTTTCTTTTTGCTCCAAATATTTACTACCCCTTGGTCTCAATATAACTACATGATTTCTAGACTGCATTATAAGCATTTCCATGTCTACATTATAGGCAAAACATGGTAAGAAATGGAAAGAGAGCTAAGTGGATATGCTGAGTCTATAGCCTTTGAAACTGTCTTCCAAACACATCACATGATATACAATGGGCCAATTGGCCACACTGAGCTTCAGAAAAATATGAAAAGAATAGTGCCGCATTATTATTCTACCATTGTGAGACAAAGAGACAATGGATGCTGAGTAGCAATTCCATATTGCTAATAGAATATTTGTGGGTCTAGAGAAAGGTAAGAATGTCATTATTCATAGTTGGGACTGTGGTTATATTACATCATATCAAGCCCTGTATTTCACTATTGACTCATGTGAAAAACCTAGTGATAGTCTGTAACCTCTGCTTGTATCACATGATTATCATTCATGATATTATGGAAAACATGTCACAAAGTCCTTGAGAAATAAGGTTAAAAGCTGTTCCCACATGTAAAGAAGTGCTAAATTGTTCTATTAATATTTTTAAGTAAGAGACTCAGGATGTAGACCACTATCCACTTGAGGAATGCTCTGTGAGGTCTTAAGGATACACAATCCGTGTTTATCTTAGCAGTAGGCAGGCTAAGCATATGCACCTACTTCTCAAGACTCTTCCAAACATAGCAGATAGATTTAAAAAAAAAAAACAGTCACAAATAAAAGGATGCATTGTTGGAATGCACTGAAACCAGATTAAACTAGAGACAGCTGCACTGAAGCACAATACTGTGGTGCTGGGAACCTGCTACCCTGAGTCACTAAACCAGAGGAAACAGAAGCAGCACATGATTTCCATATCTGCTGGGAAGGGTGGAATCCAGAGGACTGCTGGTTGTGACAACATCTTCATTTCCTGAAAAATCCCACCAGTGGCAGGAAGGAATGGCTGACATTCCTGCTGCCTGCCTGCTGAGCAGAACCAAGATGATTAGTTTTTATTTGCAGAAGGCTGAATTATCTCTGCCCCCACATGCTAGCATGTATAGTCCAGTAATTTCTTATTTCCTTCAACTTTATTTCAACATGGGTACAGATGCCTTTCTGAGCCATAAATAGAGTATCATTAAATGACTATGTCTTTTAGAAATTAGTATGTTTGCCTGAGGATGGCATTCACAACATATTTGTTATTAATAGGAATAGCAGTTAACAATAACACTTGCTTTGTAGTGCACTTAAATGTAATTTCTATTTCTTTCCTTTTGCTTTGTTTTGAGATAGGTCTTCTTATGTAGCCCAGATGGGCTGCTAACTTATGATTTTCTGTCTCTCAGGAGTTGGCATTATTAGCATATGCCACCACATGTATGATTTTGCAGATGATACATTAAGCTCTGAAAAGTTTTTATCTTACATAATGCTTAGTCTTTTGGGAGCTGTGATTTAAATCTGTGATGCAGCCTTTTCTGATGGCTGAATCTTTAACTTATATAGCACACAATAAACACACAAAACATGCTGATCACTGTTCTAGGTCTGTGAATGCAGTTTGTGACCAGGAAAGGATGGGTTTGAAAGGCACAGAAATCTGTATAGGATGCTATGATTAAAGAATGAAATAGTGGTCTTAGGCAGGAGGGTAGTTTAGTGTACTCTAAGCCTTATTCAGAAATCCTGAAAGTCACCCTTTCTTATTCTACATGACTATGTGACATTGAATCATTGCCTCATTGAGCCTCTGATTCTCTATCTATAAAGTGGAGGAAACAGCCAAACTGAATAATGGTGAAGAATCATAACAGGGAAGAGAAGAAAGGGTCTATTACTATGGACATTCTCTTATTCTATTGGGGAGGGATAGAATGGGGAAAATATTTACTAATTCCTCCTCCTTAATTAACAATCTCCTCCCTTGGAGTCTCATGATTTTTATTTGTGTTCATGTGTTTATCTGTGTCTCTGTATTATGACATTGTATATTTGTGTGGTCTTGTATGAGTATGTTAAATGTGTGTATACTATATGCAAGTATGTGGATATGCATGCACATGCAAATACATGGAAGACAAAGAGATGATATTTGATCTCTTTTTATATTGCTTTTCACTATATTACTTTGTGTCAAAAGTCTCTCATTGAACCAAAAACTCAGTTTTGGATAGGCTGGCAGGTCAGAAACCTTCGGCGATTTGTGAGTTCTACTATATAATACTGGGGTTTCATGCAAATGCAGCCATGCCTGACATTTTACATGGATGCTGTAAAGTTCTTATGCTTACATAAGAGACATTTAACTGTTTGCCAAAGCTACCACTCCATCATTGTCTTTTTTTAGATAGGCAGTTTATGCCCGGCAATCTTTGCCTAAGTTCTAGAGAAAAGCTGAAGCAAGCTACTGTGAGCACAGAGGACATTGCACATATTTCACATCCTGGGCGCTAGATATTGAGCTGTTGACAAGACTGAAGGTCTTTTGATACTTGCATCTAAACTCACCTATTTAGTCAGGGCAGATTGACAGTACTCAGTCAGATTGAGTACTGATTACTTGACCAATTCAGTCAATAAATATTTATTGAGTTCCTGCTAATTTATTGAAAGCTGTTCTGGATTTTCAACTACATTGTGGTAACAGAAACAGTAGATAGATAATGAATCCTGTACACGAGGAACCTAGGAAATCTTGCTTTCCAATTACCAAGTCTCCTATACATTCCTCCTGGAGTTCACACCCTGTTTCATTTTCCTTCCTAATGAATTGCTAATATAGCATTGACAAGTTCATTTTCTTCCCTATAAATGCAGTTCCTACTGTGTGCAATCTATAGTTTTCTTAGCAGGATAATTCTACCTCAGCTTCAGTTCTAAACATACTTGTTTGCCACTTTAAGAAAGAAATTCTTATACTCATTCTTTCTTACTCTGTTACCCTTTCACTATAGCATTTGCCATGGATTGTTAGATTTTTGCCTGGCTTTACATTTTAAAGATAAACCCAAGTTCTACCACCTCCTTAATTTGAAGAGAACTTATTCTATGAAATAATATTTTAATATATTTTTAAAAGTAATAAAGTAGAAATTATTTTAGAAACATGTAAATTAATGACATTGACAGAAAAGGAACTAGAAAATCTTAAGCCTTATGTCTATTAAAGTATGAAGTTAGTAATTAAAATCCTTCAGCTGAAGAAAATGTTAGCCGGGCAGTGGTGGCACACGCCTTTAATCCCAGCACTTGGGAGTCAGAGGCAGGCAGATTTTTTAGTTTGAGAACAGCTTGGTCTTCAGAGTGAGTTCCAGGACAGCCAGGGCTATATAGAGAAACTCTGTCTCGAAAAAAAAAATAAAATAAAATAAAATAAACAAAGAAAGAAAGAAAGAAAGAAAGAATATGTTAGTTCCATATGATTTAACAGCAATATAAAGACATAAAATATTGTTATTTCATAAATAAACATAATACATTCTAAACTTAAATGGAAAATCTAAACTTACAATTTTAAAAAAGGAAAAGAGATGTACATGACCTTGACACAAAATTTCTGTTGGAAAGAAAATATTTAAACTATACCAATGATTCAGGAAAACACTGAAAATTTTAAACTGTTATTCATCAAAAGCCATGGCAAAAGAGAGTATCAATAAGATGCTGAGTGTGTTGTTATGCTTGATTGTAGTGTTTCTTTTCTACTCTCAATGTATATAGCAAACATCATGTTAGTTGTACATCTTAAATCTATAAAAGATTTAAAATAAATTTTAAAAAAGTAAGCTAGTTGCCCCGCAACACCCAGAGGAACTTCTCCTCCCAAGCATTCTAACATACTCAGGATCATAGGAGCAGAGGTGAGGAGAACTTAACATCTGTCCCATCACCACTGGGTGTAACTTTGACCAGCAAGACTCAAAGACACAGGAACCCCCCCTGACCAGTGGCACTGTAGGCTCCTTCCAGTGTTTCTTCCAGGCTGGGCTGGTTTACCTTGGAAGAAAACTTCCCAGCTGGCCCCACAACACCAAGAGGAACCTCTGCTCACAGGATCCCAGGATCCCAGGAGCTTGGTTACAACAAGATACCAGGGACCCAAAGGCAGCTTTACTCCCATGACCTCTGACACAGCCAGGATCTCAGGATCACAGGATTCTGGAATCACAGGACCACAGAGATAGCTGGAGTCTGAGGAGTTCTGACATAACCAGGATCACAGGAGGGACAGTCTCCAGTCAGAGTCACCAAGGCAGGTAGCATTAGAGAAAATCAGATGGCAGAGGTCAAGCATAAGAACATAAGCAACAGAAGCCAAGGGAACCTGACATCATCAGAATCCAATTCTCCCACCATAGCAAGTCCTGGATATACCATCACACCAAGAAAGCAAGATTCGGATCTAAATATCACTTCTCATGATCATGACAGAGACCTTTAAGAACGACATAAATAACTCCATTAAAGAATTGCAGGAGCAAGGCGGTGGTGGTGCATGCCTTTAATCTTCAGGCAGATTTCTGGGTTCAAGGCCATCCAGGTCTACAGAGTGAGCTCTGGGTCAGCCAGGGCTACACAGAGAAACTCTGTCTCAAAAATAAATGAATAAATAAATAAATAAATAAATAAAAGAAGGCAAACAAGTAGAAGCACTTACAGAGGAAACGCAAAAATCCCTTAAAGAATTAAAAGAAAATACAATCAAACAGGCACAGGAAATGAACAAAACCATCCAAGATTCAAAAATGGAAATAAAAACAATAAAGAAATCTGGAGTTAGAAAAACCTAGGAAAACATCAGGAGCCATAGATGCAAGCAGCACCAACAGAATACAAAAGATAGAAGAGAGAATTTCAGGTGCAGAAGATACCATAGAAAACATTGACATAACAGTCAAAGAAAATGCAAAATACAAAAAACTCCTGACCCACAACATCAAGGAAATCCAGGACACAATGAGAAGAACAAACCTAAGGATAATAGGAATGGAAGATAGCATAGATTCCCAAATTAAAAGCCAGTAAATATCTTAACAAAATTATAGAAGAAAACTTCCCTAACCTAAAGAAAGAGATGCCCATAAATATACAAAAAGCCTACAGAACCCCAAATAGATTGGAACAGAAAAGAAATTCCTCCTGTCACATAATAATCAAAGCACCAAATGCACTAAATAAGGAAAGACTACTAAAAGCAGTAAGGAAAAAGGTTCAAGTAACATATAAAGGCAGACCTATCAGAATTAGACCAGACTTCTCATCAGACACTATGAAAGCTTGAAGATCCAGGGCAGATGTCATACAGATCCTAAGAGAACAGAGATGCCAGCGCAGGCATCTATACCCAGCAAAACTCTCAATTGCCATAGGTGGAGAAAATAAGATATTCCATGTTGAAACCAAATTTACACAATAATGTTCTACAAATGCAGCTTTACAAAGGATACTAGACAGAAAAATACCAACCAAATGAGAGAAACTACACCATAGGAAAAGCAATAAGGTAATCTTTTAACAAACCCAAAGGAAGATAACCATACAAACATAATTCTACATCTAACAAAAAAAAAAATAACAGGTAGTAACAATCACATTTCTTTAATATCTCTTAACAGCAATAGACTCAATTTACTGATTAAAAAGACATAGACTAACAGAGTGGATACATAAACAGGACCCAACATTTTGCTGCATACAGGAAACACACCTCAGTGACAAAGGCAGGCGCTACCTAAGAGTATAAAGTTGGAAAACAATTTTCCAATCAAATGTTCTCAAGAAACAAGCTGGAGTAGCCATTCTGAATACTGAATAAAATCAACTTTCAAACAAAAGTTGTCAAAAAAGATAAGGGAGGATACTTCATATCGGTAAAAGAAAAAATTTCCCAAGATTATCTCTCAGCTCTAAACATCTATGCTCCAAATGTAAGGGCACCCACATTCATAAAGAAATTTTGCTAAAGTCCAAAGGACACATCACACCCCACACAATAATAGTGGGAGACTTCAACACCCCAGACTCATCAATGGACACATCATGGAAACAGAAATTTAATGGAGACCAAGTGAAACTAACAGAAGTTATGGACCAAATGGATTTAACAGATGTTTATAGAACATTTTTCCTAAAGCAAAAGAATATACCGTCTTCTTTTCCCCCTTCTCCTTCTCCTCCTCCTCCTCCTCCTCCTCCTCCTCCTCCTTCTTCTTCTTCTTCTTCATCTTCACAACCCATGGTACCTTCTCCAAAATTGACCATATAATTGGTCATGGAGCAGGCCTCAACAGATTCAAGAAGATTGAAATAATGCCATGGTTTATTTTTTATTTTTTATAATATAATATTTATATTTAATAAATAATATAAAAATATTTTATATTTTTTAATTTTTATATTTAAGGCTAGTCTTAAATTCCAACAAAACAACAGAAAACACACAAACACATGGATGCTGAACAACACTCTACTCATTGATAACTTGGTCAAGGAAGAAAAAAAAGAAATTAAAGACTTTTTAGAATTTAATGAAAATGAAGACATCATACCAAAATTTACGTAGCACAAGGAAAGCAGTGGTAAGACTCATAGCTCTAAGTACCTCCAAAAATAAAATGGAGAGAGCTTACAGTAGCAGCTTGACAGCATACCTGAAATATCTGGGACAAAAAGAAGCAAATACACCCAAGAGGAGTAGTCAGCAGGAAATAATCAAACTCAGAGCTTAAATCAACCAAATACAAACAAAAAGAACCATACAAAGAATCAACAAAACCAGGAGCTGGCTCTTTGAGAAAATCAAAACGATAGATAAAGCCTTAGCCAGACTAACCAGAGGGCACAGAGATAGTACCCAAGTTAATAAAATCAGAAATGAAAAGAGAGATATAACAACAGAAACTGGAAATTAAAAAAAAAATCATCAGATCCTACTGCAAAAACTGGAAAATCTAGATGGAATGGATAATTTTCTAGACACATATCTACTACCAAAGTTAAAACAAAATCAGGTAAACCATCTAAACAGTCTTATAACCCCTGAAGAAATAGAAGCAATCACTATCTCTCAACCCTGAAAAGCCCAGTATCAGATGGGTTTAGTGGAGAATTTTATCAGACCTTCAAAGAAGACCTAATACCAATACTCATCAAACTACTCCATAAAATAGAAACAGAAGAAATACTACCCACAAAAACCATAATTACGTTTATAACTAAACCTAACAAAGAGCAAAAAAGAGACCTTCAGACCAATGTTCCCTTAGGAACATTGATGCTAAAATACTCAATAAAATTCTTGCTAACCAAATTCAAGAACACATCAAAATCAAGTAGGCTTCATCCCAGGGATGCAGGAATGATTCAATATACTAAAATCCATCAACATAATCCACTACTTAAACAAACTCAAAGAAAAAAAAACACATGATCATCTCATTAGATTCTAAAGAAGCATTTGACAATATTCAGCATCCCTTCATGTTAAATGTCTTGAAAAGATCAGGAATTCAATGTCAATAACTAAACATAGTAAAAGCAATATAAAGCAAACCAGTAGCAAACCATAATCAAACTAAATGGAGAGAAACATGAAAAAAAATCCCACTAAAATCAGGGACTAGATAAAGCTGCCTACTCTCTCCCTATCTATTCAGTTAAGTACTTGAAGTTCTAGTTACATCAATTAGACAACAATAGGAGGTCAAAGTGATCCAAATTGGAAAGGAGCAATTCAAAATATCACTATTTGCAGTAGATATTATCATATACTTAATTGACCACAAAAATTTCACCAGAGAACTCTTCAAGCTGATAAACAACTTCAGCAAAGTAGCTGGATATAAAATTAACTCAAAGAAATCAGTAGCATTCTTCTACTCCAAGGGTAAACAGGCTGAGAAAGAAAGTAGGGATAAGACACCCTTCATGATAATCACAGATATTACATACCTTGGTGTGACTCTAACCAAGTGAGTGAAAGATCTGTACGATGAGTACTTCAAGTCTTTGAAGAAAGAAATTGAAGATCTCAGAAGGTGGAAAGATCTCCCATGCTCATGGAATGACAGGATCAATACAGTAAAACTGGTCATCTTGCTGAAACAACCTACAGATTCAATGCAATGTCCATCAAAATCTGCAATAAGTTCTTTACAGAGTTAGAAAGAGCAATTTGCAATTTCATTTGGAATAACAAAAAACTCAGGATAGCAAAAAGTATTCTCAACAATAAAAGAACTTTAGGGCAGGGGAATCACTATCCCTTACCTCAAGCTGTATTACAGAGAATTAGTGATGAAAACTATATGGTATCAGTACAGAGACAGGCAGGAAGATAAATAGAATAGAACTGAAGGTCCATGTCTGCACCCAGGTCCTGGGCAGCTCTGTGGGCCATCTGTGTGCCAACCCTGTCAGGGGTCCTTTGACCTGCAGACTGATCGACTGATCAGCACTTGGAGGGACTCTCTGCCATCTGAGCTCCTGGACATCA
This sequence comes from Apodemus sylvaticus, assembly GCF_947179515.1. NCBI lineage: Eukaryota > Metazoa > Chordata > Mammalia > Rodentia > Muridae > Apodemus > Apodemus sylvaticus. The sequence goes on along the minus strand of NC_067492.1, from coordinate 56,494,653 downwards.
GACAGATCTGACAGACAGAGCCAGGTATACAGACATAGCCCGAGTCTAACATCGCTTGGGTCTCAGCTTGTCAGGCTTCTGCCTGCACCCAGGGCCTGGGCAGCTCTGCAGGCCATCTGTGTGCCAACCCTGTCGAGGATTGTTGGCCCTATAAAGTGATCAGCATTTGGAAAAGGTCCCCACAGCATCCACCATCTTTGCTCCCTAACGGATCAGACAGGCAGCATCAGATTCACAGAGTATAGCATTGCTTGGGGCAAGATACACCAGGGCTCCAACAGCACCCAAGAGAAGGGCAACACATCAGCAATCTGGGGCAGGGGAAACCCAGTCATCCAGTGGTGCTGAAATAGCCTTACTGACTCACAGGAGGTTCAAGCACCAGCCAGTGACAACAGGACCAACTTTGCCAGAGATAACCAGATGGCAAAACGCAAATGTAGGAACGTTACCAACAGAAATCAAGGCAATATGGCAGCATCTGAACCCAATTCTCCAACAACAGCAAGTCCTGGATAGCCCAACACACCAGAAAAACAAGAGTTGGATTTAAAATCACTGGTCATGATGCTGTTAGAGGAACACAAAAAGGACATAAATAAATCTCTTAAAGAAATACAGGAGAAAATGGATAAAAAGGCAGAAGCCCTTACAAGGGAAACACAAAAATAATTCAAAGAAATTCAGGAGAATATGGGTCAAAAGATAGAAGCCAATAAAGAGGAAATGCAAAAATCACTTAAAGAAATACAGGAGAACTTGGGTCAACAGGCAGAAGTCATGAAAGAGGAAACATAAAAATCTCTTAAAGAATTATAGTAAAACACAAACAAGTGAAGGAACTGAGTAAAACCATCCAGGATCTAAAAACAGAAGTAGAAACAACTAAGAAATCATAGAGGGAGACAAATTTGGGAATAGGAAACCTTGGCAAGAAATCAGGGGCCATAGATGCAAAAATCAACAACACAATACAAGAGATAGAAGAAAGAATCTCAGATGTTGAAGATACCATAGAAACCATGGACTCAACAGTCAAAGAAAATGCAAAATGCAAAAATCTTGTAATCCAAAACATCCAGGAAATCCAGGAGACAATGGGAAGACCAAACCTAAGGATTACAAGTATAGATGAGAGTGAATATTTACAAATTAAAGGGCCAGCAAATATCTTCAAAAAAATTATGGAAGAAAACTTCCTAACTTAAAGAAAAAGATGTTGATGAATATACAAGAAGCCTACAGAACTCCAAACAGACTGGACCAGAACAGAAATACCTCCCATCACATAATAATCAAAACCCCAAATGTATTAAACAAAGAAAGAATATTAAAGGCAGTAAGAGAAAAAGACCAAGTAACATATAAAGGAAGATACCAGACTTCTCATCAGAGACCATGAAAGCTAGAAGATCCTGGGCAGATCTCTTGCACATGGTAAGAGAACAAAAATGCCAGCCAACACTACTATACCCAGCAAAACTCTCAATCACAATAGATGGAGAAACCAAGATATTCCATGACAAAACCAAATTTACACAATATCTTTTCACAAACCCAGCCCTACAAAGGATAATAGGTAGAAAAAAACAATATAAGGAGAGAAACTACACCCTGGATAAAGCAAGATAGTAAACTTCTTTCATCAAACCCAAAAGAAGATAACTACTCAAATATAAAAATAACATAAAAATGACAGGAAGTAATAGTCTCTATTCCTTATTATCTTTTAACATCAATGGATGCAATTTCCCATTAAAAAGACATAGACTAACAGACTGGATATGAAAGCAGGACGCTACATTTTGCTGCATACACTAAACACACCTCAGTGTCAGACAATTTTACAAGCAAATGGTCTCAGGAAACAAACCAGAGTAGCCATTTTAATATCAGATAAAATTGACTTTCAACCTAAAGTCATCAAAAGAGACATGGAACGACACTTCTTGCTGGTCAAAGGAAAAAATCCATCAAGAAGAATTCTCAATTCTGAACATCTATGCTCCAAATGCAAGGGCACCCTCATTCATAAAAGAAACTTTACTAAAGCTCAAAGCACACATTGCACCTAACACAATAATTGTGGGTGACTTGAACACCCTGCTTTCCTCAATGGACCGATCAGGAAAACAGAAAATAAACAGGGACACAGTGAAATTAATTGAAGCTTTGGACCAATTGATTTAATGGATATATATATATATATATATATATATATATATATATATATATATATATATATATATATAAAATATTTCATCCTAAAGCAAAAGAATATACCTTTTTCTCAGCACCTCATGGTACCTTCTCTAAAATTGATCATATAATTGGTCACAAGACAGTACTCAACAAATATAAGAAGATCGAAATAATCCCATGCCTCCTATCAGATCACTATGGAGAAAGAGTGGTCTTCAATAGCAACAAAAATGACAGAAAGACCACATACACATGGAAACTGAACAATACTCTACTCAATGATACCTTGATCAAGGAAGAAGTGAAGAAAAAGAAAATCAAAGACTTTAGAATTTAATGAAAATGAAGGCACAACATACCCAAATTTATAGGACAAAATGAAAGAAGTGCTAAGAGGAAAACACATAGCCCTGAGTGCCTCCAAAAAACAACTGGAGAGAACATATACTAGCAGTTTAACAGCACACCTAAATGCCCTGGAACAAAAAGAAGCTAATTCGCCCAGGAGGAGAAGACAGGAAATCATCAAACTCAGGGCTGAAATCAATTAAGTAGAAACAAAGAGAACCATACAAAGAATCAACAAAACCAGGAGCTGGTTCTTTGAAAAAATCAACAAGATAGATAAACCCTTAGCCAGACTAACGAAAGGGCACAGAGACAATATCCAAATTAACAAAATTAGAAATGAAAAGAGACATATAACAACAGAAACTGAGGAAATTAAAAAAAATCATCAGATCTAACTACAGAAGCCTATATTCAACACAACTGGAGAATCTGGAGGAAATGGACAATTTTCTAGACAGATACCAAATACCAAAATCAAATCAGGATCAAATAGATCATCAGAACAGTCCCATAAACCCTAAAGAAATAGAAGGGGTCATGGAAAGTCTTCCAACCAAAAAAAAAAAAAAAAAAAGCACAGGACCAGATGGGTTTTGTGCAGAATTCTATCAGACCTTCAAAGAAGACCTAACATCAATACTCTTCAAACTATTCCACAAAATAGAAACAGAAGGAACACTACCCAGCTAATTCCAAGAAGCCACAATTATGCTAATACCAAAACCACACAAAGATCCAACAAAGAAAGAGAACTTCAGGCCAAATTCCCTTATGAACATCAATGCAAACAAACTCAATCAAATTCTTGCCAACCGAATCCAAGAACACATCAAAACGATCATTCACTATGATCAAGAAGGCTTTATCCCAGGGATGCAGGAATGGTTCAATATATGGAAATCCATCAATGTAATCCACTACATAAACAAACTCAAAGAAAAAAATGATCATTTCATTAGATGCTGAAAAAGAATTTGACAAAATTCAGCAGCCTTTCATGGTAAAAGTCTTGGAAAGAACAGAAATTCAAGGCCCATCCCTAAACCTAGTAAAACCAGTATACAGCAAAGCAGTAGCCAACATCAAGCTAAATGGAGAGAAACTTGAAGCAATCCCACTAAAATCAGGGACTAGACAAGGTTTCCCCCTCTCTCCATATCTTTTCAATATAGTACTTGAGGTTTTAGCTAGAGCAATTAGACAACAAAAGGAAGTCAAAGAGATACAAATTGGAAAGGAAGAAGTCAAACTATCACTATTTGCAGATGATATGATAGTATACTTAAGCGACCCAAAAAACTCCACCAGAGAACTCTTACAGCTGATAAACAACTTTACCAAAGTGACTGGTTATAAAATCAGCTCAAGCAAATCAGTAGCTTTCCTATATTGAAAGGATAAACAGGCTGAGAAAGAAATTAGGGAAATGACATCCTTCAAAATAGCCACAAACTATATTAAGTATCTTGGCATGACTCTAACCAAACAAGTGAAAGATCTGTATGACAGGAACTTCAAATCTCTGAAGAAAGAAATCGAAGAAGACCTCAGAAGATCTCCCATGCTCATGGATTGGCAGGGTTAATATAGTAAAAATGGCCAATTGAGAACAATTCTCAAATTCATCCAGAATAACAAAAAACCCAGGATAGCTAAAGCTATTATCAAAAGTAAAAGAACTTCTGGGGAATTAGTATCCCTGACCTCAAGCAATACTACAGAGCAATAGTGTCAAAAACTACATGGTATTGGTACACTGACAGCCAGGTAGAACAATGGAATAGAATTGAAGACTCAGAAATTAACCCACACACTTATCATCACTTGGTTTTTGACAAAGGTGCTACAACCATCCAGTGGAAAAAAGATAGCCTTTTTAACAAATAGTGCTGAATCAACTGGAGGTCAGCATGCAGAAAAATGCAAATTGATCCATTCTTATCCCCTTGTACTAAGCTCAAGTCTAAGTGGATTAAGGACCTCCATATTAAACCAGACACCCTGAAACCAATAGAAAAGAAACTGGGGAAGAACCTTGAGCACATGGGCACAGAGGAAATTTTCCTGAACAGAACACCTTATACTCTAAGATCAAGAATTGACAAATTGAACCTCATAAAATTACAAAGTTTCTGTAACGCAAATGGACACTGTCAATGGTACAAAATAGCAACCAACAAATTGGGAAAAGATCTTTAACAACCCTATATCCAACAGAGGCCTAATATCCAAGATATACAATGAACTCAAGAAGATAAGACTCCAGAGATTCAAATAAGCCTATTAAAAGATGGGATACGAATACCAAATGCCTGAGAAGCACCTAAAGACATGGTTAACATCCTTAGTCATCAAGGAAATGCAAATCAAACAACCCTGAGATTTCACCACACACCAGTCAGAATGTCTAAGATCAAAAATGTCAGGGATAATAGGTGCTGACAAGGATGTAGAAAAAGAGGAACATTCCTCCACTGCTGGTGGGATTGCAAGATGATACAACCACTCTGGAAATCAGTCTGGTGGTTTCTCAGTAACCTGGGCATGATACTACTGGAGAACCCAATTATACCACTCCTGGGCATATATCCAGATGATTTGCTGGCATGCAATAAGGACACATGCTCCACTATGTTCATAGCAGCTCTATTTATAATAGCCTGAAGCCAGAAAGAACCCAGTTGTCCCTCAATGGAGGATTGGATACAGAAAATGTTGTACATTTACACTATAGAATACTACTCAGCTATTAAAAACAATGAATTCATGAAATTCTTAGGCAAATGGGTGGGACTGGAAAATATCATCCTAAGTGAGGTAACCCAATCACAAAAGAACACACATGGTATGTACTCACTGATGAGTGTATATTAGCCCAGAAGCTCGGGATACCCAAGAAACAATTTACATATCAAATGATGCCCAAGTAGAAGAAAGGAGAGGTCACTGGTCCTAGAAAGGCTCAATGCAACAGTGTAGGGGAATACCAGAACCAGGAATCAGGAGGGGGTTGATTGGGGAACAGGGGGATGGAAGAAGGCTTATGGGACTTTAGGGGAGGGAGGATCCAGAGAAGGGGAAATTATTTGTAATGTAAATAAAGGATATATCTAATAAAAATAATAATAAACCATGCTACCATGAAATGATTAAATCTCAGGAGGCTCCACACTAAGATAAAGAACTGCAAACTGCAGAAAACAAAAGACCTTAGAGAGAAGGAAAATTAATCTCTTCTAAGAATGAGCATCCTAATTGATTATGCAATACCAAGTCAACCCTGAAGTCATATATATGTATGCATGCGTGTCTATGTGTGTGTATACACATATATATGAAATATCAAATGGATTAAGCAGAATATTCTATGTACTTACATATTCATATGTATGATATGTAACAAAATAAAAGAAGTCATGAATTTAGGACAGAGTAAAAAGGAAAGGAGAAGAGTTAGAAAATGAGAATATGAAAAGGATTGGATGAGGAAAGGGAAGAATGAAAGGATGAAATTATATTTTAATTAAAAAATAAGATATTGTAAATAAAATCCTATGCATTTTACTACTGTAAGAAGCACTGGACCAATCTATGGATTGTTAATGCATCTTACAAATACCCTTGAATCTATCCTCATACCACATAATTAAGCATCTTTCGTGAAGCATTGGGGCAGTCTCTACTCTTTGCCCTGGTTGTTTCCCTTCTCATTTGTTGCTTCAACCACATTTCCCCCTCAATCAGGTTTCCATCATACAACATGATCATGACATTTCATTAAAATCTTTCAAGAGTGCTAAGGGTGATAAGGGTTCAAGGGTTCATTAAAATCTTATAAGGGTGCTAAGGGTTCAAGGGTGATAAGCACCCTCCGTGTAATGCTGCTAACTCCTGATCAAGCAGCATCTCGTCCTTTCTTGTTCCCTACTCAGTTGTAAGCCTCTTATCCCACGATTCGCTCTGTCATGGTACCACTGAAGTCATCTTGAATCAGTTTTTCTTCCTCAAACCTACTATGTTAATTTGCTCTGTAACCCGTCCTGCGGGTCAGTTATTCCAGGGTTCCGAAGGGGTGCTACCTGAGGGTCAAAAGGGGGGAGAGAAGGAAGGAGGCCAAGCACCAAGAACGGCAAGTCAATCTGTCAAAGCCTCGTTTATTGTTCTGGGGTACCCAGGTTTTAAGGCTTTCAGGAGGGGCGTACCCCAAGGCAAGGACAAAGGAAGGAAGGGCAATCTAGCAGTTTCAGCAGGAAGAGATAAGGGTCCTCCGTGGAGACAACAGGTGTTTGCACAGGCTGGAGCCTGCAGCAGTTATCTCAGGACTTCCTTCCACCGCAATTACCAAAGTCCTTGGTGTTGAAGCAGGCAGGACCATTCTGCAGTTATCTCAAAACAATGGCTAAACCAATGCCCATGGGAGAGGCTCTTGTTTGCTTATCTCAGGGCCTTTGCCCTGCCCTGTCAGCCAAAGTGAGGGTCTCTAATGGCTTCCCACATTGCTCCACCATTTCTTTAGTTATATTATGCTTCAACAATAGGCCCTTTTCCTAACATTTCCATATTGTCAAAAAAACCCAAAAAACAAAAAACAAAAAAAAGGAAGCTTGTTTCTCATTCTTCACACTTTAGTTTGGCTCTTTCTACTTCTATAGAGTCCCAATAGGTTCACTTGCTATATATTCATAAATCCCGGTCGAATCCAAATTTCATTGGATTCCAACTACATTCTTGTACTACTATTTTCCTCCAACTATAACCTTTACATCAGCAAAACCAATACCAGCTCTGCTTATCTGTATATTCCCACGATACAACCCTTACCTAAAAACATGGACACTTTCTCTATTAGCTACTTACTACAATGTTCCAGCAGAATAGATGTCAAAAGTACTTAAGAAAGGAAGTGTTTATTTTGGCTCACAGTTCAAAGGTATAGGTCATCACTGTGGGGAAGTATGAGCTTGACATAGTGGGTCACTTTGTGTCCCCTGGCAAGAAATACAAAATGAAAAATGCTGGTATTAATGAGTCAGAATTGTCACAGAAACAAAATCCCCAGATCTATACCCTTTCTACTGCTTTGGTGCAGAATACCAACTCTCCTTGTAGTCTGCTCACTATAAAATGAGCCTTAAATTCCAACAGATCCAGAAATTATGGCTCCAAACCATTTATGTTCAATGATTAGCACCCAAAATCTGGAGCAAGTGAAAAATCTAAAGGAAAATCGCATGGTCTACTATGCTCCAAACAAGAGCCTTTGAGGACATTTCCTCATATGTCCCAGAGCTGCATGTCCCATATAATCTCCCATTATCATCAAAGGACAATAGAAACTCGGAGCTGAATTTAGCTGACTGCCCTCAAGACAGGGTTTATACTTCTGAGCCTCCTTTTTGTCACTTTCTCTTGTCTTTCTCCCAATTTATGTGATTTCTGTGTTGTATACCTAGCAAATGAGTCAGCCTTAAAAATGACACAATGCCACACTCTAAGGACACAATGAAAAAATTATGGTATTATATTATGTATCACTGAAATGGAAAAATTGAGCATTATAATGTCACATATCAGCATTATTGTGTTACAAGCAACAGTATGATATGACAATAGAAATGTATTAACCATTAGGCAAAGTGAAAAACTGTGATGACAAAATACATCATTGAAAAGTCAAAGTCACAAAAGAATATTGCTATGTCCCAATTCAATACTGTGGTGTCAATATTCAGCACTGTTGTGTAACAGTTCAGCATAATAATGTTAGAGTTGAGGAGTAAAGACACAATAAAAAGTTATGATGGCATAGTACACAATTGTGATGTTACAATAAAGCATTGTGATGTATAATAATATACTATTACTATAACATAATGGAACATAACGGAACAAAGATGCTATCTGTGACATCACAGATAGCACCATAATATCACAATTCCTCATTGTAATATCACAGTTCAGCACTCTGTTGGCTAAATTGAGTACTGTGCTTTTAGACTCCAATACCGTGGAGTTTGTGTTCTGTGTACTCTTGGCAGAATGGACCATTCTTATTCAGTATTGTCATTTCAAAGGTCAGTATTGTGATGTCACAATTTATTATTGTAAGGCAACAACTTAACATTTTAATTGTAGAGTGCCTTATTGAGTTCCCAAGCCACCTGGCAGGAACTTGACATTGACCAATGTGAAGTTCCTCTCCCAGACTTTGAGTGGGAACTCCTGTGTTAGCCATCATCCCCTCCACTTAGTGTGGAGTGCTCAAACCAAGGTGAAGCCTATTGTTCAAGGACCTACAGTTTCTGGAGAAACATTTTTGCCACCTTCCCATATATCCTGAGCTTCCCTTCCAGGTAATCCATTCAATGTAACTGTGGGCAGTTATATTTAATATCACAATTAAGCATTTGTAATGTCAGATGTCAATATTGTGATGGCAAAAAGAAGCATGTAATGTTACTATTTATTGTTGTATTGTCAAAATTCAACATGGTGATGTCAGCGTTCAACATTGTGATGACACTATTGTAGTATCATCATGCATCATTTTTATATCACATTGTGGCACTGTAATGCCTTGATGTAGCATTTTGATGGCAAAATGAAGCATTGTTGTTTAAATAGTACATCATTGTGGTCTCAAAGTTCAGTATTATGATATCCTTATATACCATTGTAATTTCACAGTTAATCATAATTATGTCATATGTCATAGAAATTATGCTCTAGTTTCAGTTCTGCTGCTATGGCAAAATCTTAACCAAAAGCAACTTAGGGAAAAATAGTTTATTTGGCTTACAATAAATTCCAAGTTATAGCTCATCATTTGGGTAAGGCCAGACAGGAACTTAAGCAGCTAGTCCTATAATATGCACAGTATAAAGAAAACATAAAGATAGCAAAAGACATGAATCTTTGCTTTCTTGTTATTTTTCTTCATCAATTTATTTATTTTTAATTTGTTGAGAATTTTGTGCATGAACACTATATTTACCTTACACCCTCCCTCTTCTCCCCACTCTGTCTCACCCTATTTCCCAACTCTCTCTCGAATTCATCACCTTTTATTATTCAACAGTTATTGTTATACACCCATGCTCACACACATGCACATAAATATAACTTACTGGTTCCATTTGTTGCTGTTTCTACATATGTGTTTGACTCTGACTGCTTGACATTAGAAAACCTATTTGGTAGCTTACTTCTGCAGAAAATTGATTCTTCCTCTCTCATCAGGCATTCTTATCCTCTGGCTCCTACAACCTTTCTACACTGTCCTCAGTGTCTTGCTCCAGACACTGTGTCTAGGGGTTGTTGGAGTTGTTTAGTAAATTGGGCTGGGAACTTCACTGTCACTTATGTCCTACATTTTGACTAGCTTTGGATCTCTGTAATCATCTCTATCTATTAAAAAACTGAAAGGTCTTTGATGGGGGGGGTAAGAACTACACTTGTATGTTGGTATAAGGATAAGTATTTAGAATGCAGCTAGAAGTTACATTGATTTGTATAGATGAAAGTAATAAGTTCTACTCTATGATCTATGATGTCTCCAGCCATGGGTAGCTGACTGATATTACAGTATTAGACATGCTTTAAGGCTTTTATTACTTGGGGTGTTGTTCTTTGGGAAGAACATTCCTGAAAGTTCATGGTGCTGGTTTTAAAAGTATGTAAAATGTGAGAATGAGGGAATTACAGAGTTGTAGTCCATATCATCACTGTTGTAAGCATAGTAAGCATAGTAGCATATAGCCAAAGATGATGCTAGAGAGGCAGCTAAGAATTCTACATCTGGATCAGCATGTAGCAGAAAGTGAACTGTGAGCCATTAGGCCTTCCTTAAGCTACTCAGACATCAAAGTCCGCATCCTATTGATGGGTTTTCTCCAACAAACCCACACCTCCTCCAACAAGGCCACACATCCTAATAATACAACTTCCTATGGGCCAATGGGAGTCATTTTCAACCAAAGTACCTCAGTTGTGGTGTCTTCTACACAGCAATAGAAACCATAAATCAGAAGATGCTACTAGGGACTGACTGTTGATGTAATAAGCCTGACTGTGCTTTTGTTAGAAGAATGTGGACTCTGGGGTTTTGGATTACAAAAGCAATTGAATGCTTTAAGAGGAGCTTAACAGAACATACTGTTAGGAGCACTGAAAGCAGTGGAACTGAGGGTGATTTGAACTATGAGGGCCTGGCTCAAAATGTTTAAGGAGACAACAAAACTGATATATTGCTTAGAGACTGTTTTGTGATATTTTGGTGAAGAATGTGGCTGTTTTCTGCCCTTGTCAAAAAAAAAAAAAATCTGTCTGAGGTTAAATCGAAGAGTTGTGAATTAGCATACATTAGCAGGGGATATTTCAAAATAGCCTAGTATTGACATTGTTGCTTGATTATTAGTGGACATGCTTATTCAGGTCTATAACAAAAAGGAACAAATCGAGCAAGGAAAATGCAAAATGTACAGTTTGAGGAGAAAATGTACACCAGGGCAGGTAATGGACATAAGTCCAGTGCTCAGGGAGACAAAGGGTTTAAAAAAAACTTGATGGTACATGGAAAAAAGGGAGTGGTAACCTTAGGGTAAGAACTCACCCAGCTACCTTGTGAAAAGAAACATTTCCAGCTTGTTAAAGAAAAGTTTAGGGCCAGGTCTGGTGGCACTCAGGAGGCAGAGGCTGCCAGATTTCTATATTAAAGGCCAGTCTATAGAGAAAGTTCCAGGACAGTGAAGTTCAGGCAGTAAAGGAAACCATCCAAAACAAACAGCTGATGAGAATGTATTTGAATGAGGGGGCCATGGTCCTGTCCCAGCAAGCAACAGGACTTGGCATCTCTGTCCACATGATTCTGCCTTTAGAGTTATGGATACAGAAAAAAAAGAGTTATAGAGTCTCCCTCCATAACTACAGAAAGTCATAGATGTCAGTTGTGTGTCAGGGGTGTACCTTCATGGAGACCCAAGAAGGCCATTGTGTAAAGTTGTGAAGATGACACCTAAATTGCCTTAGAGACCCCAAAATGTTGTAGATGCCAGGACTATGGCATAGTTATGGGGTACCTGACTAGTGGTGTTGCCAACACAAAGTGGAAATAGCTCAAGAGACAGAAGTGACTTGCAGTCCACAAAGGTGAAAGGAGTTAAAGATAAAAAATGCACTTTGATTGGAGGTTGGAATTTGCCCAGCTGGTTTTTAGACTTGCTTTGGTCCAGTATTTCCTCACTATGCTCCCTTTCCTCATTTTGGAACAGTAATATATAGCCCGTGTCATTATATATTAGAAGTACATGATCTGATTTTTTTTTCATTTAGATTTTACAGTGTATTACAGGTACTCTCTGGAGAGATTTGACCTTTGGACTATTAAACAGTGTTGAGACTGTTATAGAATATGGATGGCAAGTTTTATGAGAGTTTTATGAGTTGGACATAATGCAGTTTTGCATTATTATATGGCTACAGGCTTATGGGGGCCAGGGAGCGGAATGTGGTGGTTTGAATAAAAATGGCTCTCATCACCATCAAGAGGACAAATCGGCCACCAACAAATTGGGAAAAGATCTTCACTAATCCTACATCCGACAGAGGGCTAATATCCAATATATATAAAGAACTCAAGAAGTTAGACTCCAGAAAACCAAACAACCCTATTAAAAAATGGGGTACAGAGTTAAACAAAGAATTCTCACCTGAAGAACTTCGGATGGCGGAGAAGCATCTTAAAAAATGCTCAACTTCATTAGTCATTAGGGAAATGCAAATCAAAACAACCCTAAGATTTCATCTTACACCAGTCAGAATGGCTAAGATTAAAAATTCAGGAGACAGCAGGTGTTGGAGATGGTGTGGAGAAAGAGGAACAGTCCTCCACTGCTGGTGGGGTTGCAAATTGGTACGACCACTCTGGAAAGCAGTCTGGCGGTTCCTCCGAAAACTGGGCACCTCACTTCCAGAAGATCCTGCTATACCACTCCTGGGCATATACCCAGAAGACTCCCCACCATGTAATAAGGATACATGCTCTACTATGTTCATAGCAGCCCTATTTATAATTGCCAGATGATGGAAAGAACCCAGGTATCCCTCAACAGAAGAGTGGATGCAAAAAATGTGGTATATCTACACAATGGAGTACTATTCAGCCATTAGAAACAATGAATTCATGAAATTCTTAGGCAAATGGATGGAGCTAGAGAATATCATACTAAGTGAGGTAACCCAGACTCAAAAGGTGAATCATGGTATGCACTCACTAATAAGTGGATATTAACCTAGAAGCCTGGAATACCCAAAACATAATCCACACATCAAATGAGGTACAAGAAGAAAGGAGGAGTGGCCCCTGGTTCTGGAAAGACTCAGTGAAGCAGTATTCAGCAAAACCAGAACGGGGAAGTGGGAAGGGGTGGGTGGGAGGACAGGGGAAGAGAAGGGGGCTTACGGGACTTTCGGGGAGTGGGGGGGGGCTAGAAAAGGGAAATCATTTGAAATGTAAATAAATTATATCGAATAAAAAATTTCAAAAAAATGGCTCTCATAAGTTCATAGGGACTAGCACTTTTAGGGGGATGAACTGGAAGAAGTAGGTATGGTCCTGTTAAAAGAAATGTGTCACTGGAATTATGCTTGGAGTTCTTCAATGCTCAAGCCAGGCTCAGTATCTCACTCTCTTCCTGTTGCCTACCAGCACCATGTCTATCTGTGTGCCATGAAGCTTCCTACCATGATGATAATGGACCAAACTTCTATACTGTAAGCCAGCCCCAATGAACTGTTTAAATTTATAAGAGTGGCTATGGTCATTGTGCTTCTTCACAACAACAGAGCACTGACTAAGACAGTGAGAAATCCTGTCTCAAAAATAAAGTGAAGAGAAATTGAGGATGATACCCAACATTAACATCTGGCCTTCTCATACACCTACATGTGCATATACATGTGCAACCACATACAAGTGATTGATTTGGAAGGATGCCTTTGACATGAAAAGCCTATGATGAGAGCTAAATCATTGTTTTTTATTACAAGCAACCCAACAGTTGTGTTTATTAAGCATTTGGAAACATACTGTCTCTTTCTGTGGTCTAAAAATCCAGGCTGTAGTTTTGGTGACAGTGAGACATGTTTCCTGATTTTGTGAGTTCTGCACTCTTGGAAAACCCTCAGTCCCAGGACACATGAGATGAGATTGCCTTCCCAGCAAGCTGCTCTTCAATCACTTCAGTGGATCTGAGGTAGTTCAACCCACACTGAGGATCCAATATCTTGACTGTGTCTCTGGGCAGTGTGGTTGTTTCTATGCCTGACAACAAGGAATGTGGACTGTAGCAGGGAATCCTATAAAAAGCAGTCCATGTAACAGATACATGATATAACAGGTATTAATAAAATGGATGCCTGTAGCTCCAGGCAGAGAGCATAACAGATAGATGGTATAATACAGCCTACAGGAAACTCATATTCTTTGTTCATGGACTCCAGGGTAATTTTGAGTAAATTTCCTGGCATGACAAATTCTGTTTCCTGGCATGACAAATTAAAACAGGCCTAAAAATAGGCACATACAGCATTTGTTTAGTTTATTCCTTTTCTTTTGAATTAATTTTATTATGAAAATGAGTAGGATTATGAAGGTTTTTGTTTTGTTTTGTTTTGTTTTTTATTATTCCTCTGGAAGAGAAAACAGGATATAAGCATTCCTGGTTGTCAACTGAAAGATATGCTAATTTGGGAGAAAGGTTCTGCCTTTGCATTTTTTAGAAAAGGTAATTAGTTTCTACACATCTTCCAGAGTTATATGGACCAGATTTGAGAAAGGCAGACCACCTGAATATAAAGTCAAGTGAATCAAATGAAAAATATTCATTGTGCCACATGGCCTGAATGAAGACTCATGATTGGAACAGAATTTCATCCTAACTAGCCTGAACACCCCACACAGACTAATACAAATCATACAGATATCTTGATAATACTAAAATTTGGTTTTGAGATTTGTATATTACAGACTACATAGCTTTGGTGAGTTTCATCGTCAGACATGCTGAACTGACCATGCTGAACTGACATATTTGAACCCTGATGTCAGGGACTTTCAGCCAGATCCAGTCAGGACACAGACATTATCAGAGACTACCCTTCTCCCTCTTCAAAGATATCTCAACACCTATATTCAGCAGAAAGTAGTTATGAAGAGTCATCATCCCAGTTCCCAGGGCTTGGAGCTTGGAGGTGGTTATTATAAGTTGTTTCTTGGAGAAACTTATAAATGGTCATAATTTGAACAGGGAAGAAATAGCTAGAATTGATTGTGTAGCCATAATCTCCTTTGTTAAAATTCTTTCTAATAGTTACTAGCTTGAAGTCATAATTTCTTACTTTGGTACAAAATTTATTTTGATACAAATTTAAGGTTTTCATTGGTATGAATTTCTTATTGATATAAAATTGGGATTAATAGTCTTACTTTCATATTGGCATTGTACCTATACAACACATTTAAGAATGCAAGGCTTAGACCTAGTCCTTCTGTAACTGTTATTATAAACTAATCTGAGGTTATTAAGCCTTTGAGTTGAAAGCCAGATGGCAAATTCTTGGCTCTGAGTTAATTGCTAGAGCACTTACAAAATATTTTACTTAGAAATAGCTGAGAGTAGTTAATGAACAACAGTTCAGACTACTTTACATAAATAAATGGTTTTCAAAAACGTCAGAAATCCACAGAATGTGACATTTAATGTTATTTATTCTTTTGTTGTTGAGAAATATCTGCTCCTTGCAGCTATCCTTTTGTGGACTTGAAGAACAAATTGAGCGTCTCTACCTTCAGGTGAGGTAGTACATTGTGGCTAGGTAGCCACTGGTCAGAAATTGTCTATTTCATCTACAGACAATATACTGTCCAGAAAAAGGACATGGATGTGGAATAGTCAACTGATAATCTCTGCCAAGAAAGGGTAACTGGTCCTTCAAAATTCTATGTTACAAAGGTCTGTCAGAAAATACTGGGCCAGAAGACTGAAGACTGATGCTCCAACTTCCTAACATACAGGGGCTGTATACAGCTGTAGGTAGACAGCTGTCTCTACAATCTGTCTCAACTCAGGAAGCTGTATTAGGCTTCCTATATTTTCAGATGGAGTTAAAAGACTAGTTATAGTCTCATAACTAATCCCTGCTATTTAGCATTGAGAGAGCATATTTAATTAGATAGTTTTCAGATGTATACATGCTAAAATAGGACATAAGAGATATAGATTTGTAAGCCCTTTTTAAGTTAGGATAGGTAAGAGTGCTCTATTTAATTGACAAAAATAATGGACTGGGTGTTAGGTCTATTTTGTACTTTGTAAATTACAGAATGGTAATAGTTATATTCAGTTTACATTTGAGAGAAAAGTTTGTTTATTTTTATTGGACAGAAAAGGTGAAATGAACAGGTGTCAGAACATTCCCCTAATGAATAAAAATTTCAGGGAACCAATCACTGAGTGAGGAATAGGCAGGACTTCTGGGTTGGAGAAAGGAAGAGGGGAGGTAGAAGAGAAAGACTTGGTTTTTGGACAAGAGAAATGATGGAGGACAAGATGTAGGTAGCAGAGGCCCCCAGTTCAGATGGCAGATTTGCCAGGATCCACTACCAGAGGATTTGTAACTTAGAATAGCTTACAAATTAGGATGCTAGTTGTTGCACTCAGTGATTGTGTTACCTGCTGCTTCTAAACTAAATTTGTGTGGTGTTGTTCTTCATGTGGCAACTCAACTGGGTTCCAGAGAGAAAGGTACAGAGGCCAAGAGTGTGTACGTGAGAAGTGCATCCCAAGTAGCTGTGGAAATTTGGAAGCGTGGGGCTGGTGTGACAGCCACTCACTATGAGAACTTAGTGAGCCAATTGGAGGGATTTCAGAGCATTGGTTCAGAGAGTCTGCTGAGCTTAGCACAGGTCAGCCAATCAGCTGAGAACAGACAGTACCTTGCCAGCAGTAGTATGGATTGAGTTTTAATATTTAACACTATAGTGAACTATGCACCCTTTTTCCAGGTTTCTCTTCAATGTTCCTCAGAGAACAAAGATTCCACTGCACAATATTAGGCCACTTTTCAAACATCCTCAGGAGCCTCACTCAGACTAAACCAGCTTCTTAGCATGATATAAAGATTGCATACTTAATATGTATCAGAAATTCTGCTAAAGTCTTAATGCAAATTCAAATTGCTTATTTTCTGCCTCCACTGAATATAATTTAAAATCCACTAAAGCAAAACAGACTCTCTCTCTCTCTCTCTCTCTCTCTCTCTCTCTCTCTCTCTCTCTCTCTCTCTTCTCTCTCTCGTGTGTGTGTATGTGTGTGTGTGTGTGTGTGTGAGAGAGAGAGAGAGAGAGAGAGAGAGAGAGAGAGAGAGAGAGAAGAGAGAGATTATTGAAAATTGTGCAGATAGTAAATTGGCTTGGAAGCAAGAGGATATAAGTTTAATCCGCAACACCTGTGCTAAAAGCATTCTGGGTATGGGCATGTTCTGTTAATCCTAGTGCTAAGGCAAAAGAGACAAGCCAATCTTATGGGCTCACTGTAAGGATAATTCCTGAGGAACAATAGTTGAGATTGCCCTAAGACCTCCAAATCTATGTACACATATGTATACCTGCATACAAGTGAGAACTTTTACACACATACACATGAATAAAATTGCACACCTAAGAAAATGGGGAGGTATAGATATAACCAATCATATCACAAAACTTTGCTGCATGAATGAATAAGAAAATAATTTTATTAGATCCTATTCAAAACTATAAAATAGCAACTTGCATCCCAGTTTAATATATCAAGAAGTGAGTGTATATAGGATTATGTATAAATGGGAAGACTCAGAATTAATACCTTTGATTTACGAAACCCAAAAATATGACTCTTGGAAAGCACCCTAAATGACAGAAAATATATGAGCTACCCCAAACAGTACCTAGACCACTGTAGGGCAATATGCTGCTGCCTTCAGATGTCTCTTCTCTATCTACTTGGCTACAATCCTGATCATAGTACAGAGACTGGTGGCCTATGAAGCCATTGAAACTTGTCATTCCTGCCTGCTGAGCCTATTCAAGCCTGATCCAGTAGTGAGTCAGACCTGGCAGACTGGCATTAATTGCCAGTGACGTGCGTGAACATCTGAACCAAAAGGGTGCCACATTCCATCAGTGCCTGTCTCTTCATTTCACGTTGGGAGTAATCTTACCTGATATCCTGTCACCATTTGACAGGAGTGTCACTGTCTAGAGACACAAAAATAATAAACAGGAAAGGTTCAACAGAGTGACAGCCAGAATATCTATATGTGACAAATGGGAGTGTTCTGCACAATCCAAACTAGATACTAGATGGAGAACCCAGTTCCTCTATTTAGAGTACCCAGCATCTGAATTTTACCCTATCAAGAGTGAGGGAAGGAAAGTCTGTTTCCCCGAGCTGCATACTGGCCTTGAAAACTGGGTGCAAACATGAGTGTCATCCCTGTCACTTTCCTTCTCATATTCCTAGGTCTTTGAGAGCTTTTATCTTTCAGCTGTTCTTAATTCTTCATTCTATCCTTACCATTCACTGAACTGTGGATGTCGTTGTCCTTATATTTCATTTATCCTCCAAATAAGATAAAAGTAAAGGAATTCATTTGGGCCCAAGATAGAGTGAAGACTATAGAACAGTGCTTCTCAGCCTTCTTAATGCTGCAATACTTTAATGTAGTTCTTCATGTTGTGCTGATCCCAACCATAAAATTCTTTTGTTGCCACTTCAGAACTGTAATTTTGTTATTGATATTAATCCTAATATAAATATCTGATATATGATATATAACTCCCAAAGAGACTGTTACACATAGTTTGAGAACTGTTGCTCCAGAACAATGGGAGGGTTTCACAGAACTATTAGTTCAAACTCTCAGATTAGAATTTGCCCTGATATTCTGGAGAAACTCTTAATTACCTGCCAAAGCCTCTTTACTTTTCTTTCTTTATTTCTTTCTTCCTTTCTTTCTTTCTTTCTTTCCTTCCTTCTTTCTTTCCTTCCTTCTTTCTTTCTTTCTTTCTTTCTTTCTTCATTCCTTCCTTCCTTTCTTTCTCGCTGTCTTTCTTCTTGTTCCTCCTCCTCCTCTTCTTCTTCTTCCTCTTCTTCCTCTTTTTCTTATTCTTCTTTGTCTTCCAACTCTTCCTTCCAAAACAAACCCAAACCTCCATAGTTCCCTTCCTTTTGCTACTCAAAACCAAGTAGATGCGACTAGCTAAAGATAGTCTGTAACTGCTAGCAGTTACATCAAATGGGTTACCAAATGGGTAAACTGGGGATGTATGGGACGGTGGCAAGAGGAGAACAAGACCAAGACAACAGCTGCTGTTCAAAGTCTCAAGGTTTAATGGAGGACTTAGAATTTAAAGTTTCAGGCAAGACCCTTCCCCCAAATTCCAGGGTGTGTTCAGGGGAACTGGTCTGGTTGTTCACTGGGCATTGGCTCTACTGCTCAGGCATCTGGGCATGTCACCTGCTTGATTCAGAAATTTGTAGATCTAGAGGAACAATGAACTTCACCTTGGTCCAAGCTCTTCAACCTATGTGCTGGAGATTGTGGCTAACATGGATCTGGAATTCCCACTCAAGGGATGGGAGGGGAAGGCAGAATAGTCAAAAACAATGGCCTCAGGAAATATTTGAGGCCAACATAGAAAGCAGAATAGAGGAAATGACATACGATTGTATTTGTGTTAGTAAAGACTTATATTTTTTCTTTGGGGGCAGTGGTAGTTAATATTGACTGCCAAATTCACAGAATCTAGAATTATTTAGGAAACATCTATGAATAGCTGTGAGGGATTACCTAGATTAGGTTAACCTCTAGGCATGTCTATGAAGTATTACTTGGAGTCAGTTACCTTGATTTGGAAGACCAGTTTTGAATGTGGGCCATCTTATTTCACATGCTGGAGTCCCAGACTGAATAAAAAGGAGGAGCATGGCTGAGCAATGGGCATACATCATTCTTTGCTTCCTGACTGGGGATATAGTGTAACCAGCTGTCTTGGGCTTCTGGTGCTGTGATTTCCCCATAATAGAGGACTGTATGGTGGAACTGTGAGACAAAATAAGTTCTTTTCCCTTTAAGTTGCTTTTGTCAGGGTATTTCACTATAGCCACACCTCATTTACTTCCCTGTCTTTATAACAAGTAGTTAATATGTGGCATCTTCACTGGTTTGTAAGAGATTTCTGTAAATGGACCTGTAACTACTAGTTGATGATGGACATCACATATGGAGTTTTTGCATTAACACCAATCTCTGTACCATGATTAGTTAGCACAGAGTAGACATGCTGGGTTTAGATGTCCTGACTACAGAGAGCAGGAACAAGACCATCACCCATCAGTCAGGATCACACCATAGTAGAATAATGTGATCACAGCTCTAAGTGAGCCCTCCATGTTATTGACTCTGAATGGCTTTCCTTGTTCTTCTGCTGGCCCTGATACCTGACAGCCTACAAACTCAGGGTTCACCTCTACTACTAACTGTGGCTGCTTGTCTGTTGGGTGACCCAGGTCTGATTTTTCAATTCACCTTCCACTTTCTTCATGCTGATTATTTTGAAATGACTCTAGTAACATTGATTCTTTGATAATATATCACATATTTTGTTGTGATCATTATAGCATACATTTCTTTTAATTTATAAGAATCTCTAATATTTCTGTCTTTCTTCTAATGTTCCCCTGTCAGGAGAAACTTGTCTCTCTTGCTAAGTGTTTTACCTTTCCCAGTACTTTGGGAGACTTCTATGTTTGAAGCTGAGATCCCTCTAAATCACTCTATACAGATTCAGGAAACTTATTAGAGTGAGAGATACACAGTTTGAAAGGAGGAGAGGTCTGGGCAGAACAGATCCAAGACTTTTATTTGTAATTACTTGACAAGCAAAATGACTGAAACAAGGAGAGATAGATGAAATCAACATGAAAAAATGCTGCAGAGATGGGGAGGTGAGTGGGTGGAAAATTGTAGCAGCTTTGGGGTGTGAACAGAATCTGAAAGATTAAGGTTTGGAAACTGTATAATACAACACAGTAGTCTTTAGATACATGTAATTATTAAATGTGAGTTTAAATAATATTAAACAAAACAACAAATAGATGGTAGTAACACATCTATTGGGTACGTTCCTTTCTGTGTCCTGTGCAAGCTCTTTTGTAGCCATATCCTTCATATCAGTCTCCTTTGTTCTAGATTGTTTCAATTACACTTTCATGCCATGTATACATACACAGTTTTCAGCCATATCTTTATGAGAATAAAAATATGTTGTTATCAGGAAAATAGATACTGCAAGATATAATCCTATTAATCAAATTTTCAGTCTCAGAAAGAAAAATACTGTGTTTCTCCAATTTCTGGTTTTTATATTTTATATACACCAACTTCTATATGCTCTCTTCTCTGATGAAGACATACATAAAAACATAGCACTCATGTGCATAAATGAAGCAAAAAAGTACATTTAAAAAAGGAAAAATAAAGAAGAAAGTTACTTTTATTTAGATGAAAATCCTTCCACAAGCTAATTGAATATTTGGTCTTAACAGAGTGATACTATTGCAGAAAAGTTGTGGAAGTTTTAGAAGATATAACCTAGCCAGGGGGAAGGGATTGTTATGGAAGGGATTTAAGGATTACAGCCCAAGTTGTCATACAGACTCTAAGAGAACATAAATGTCAGTCCAGTCTACTATACCCAGCAAAACTCTCAATTACCATAGATGGAGAAAACAAGATATTCCATGACAAACCAAATTTACACAATATCTTTCTACAAACCCAGCACTTCAAAGAATAATGGGTAGAAAATACAAACACAAGGCAGGAAACTGCACCCTAGAAAAAAACAATAAAGTAATCTTTCAACAAACCCAAAAGAAGATAGCCACACAAAGAGAATTCTCCTTTAATAGTGAAAATAGTGGTATGTAACAATCACCTTTCCTTAATATTTCTTAACATCAATGGTCTCAATTCCCCAATAAAAAGACATAGACTAACAGACTGGATACATAAACAGGACCCAACATTTTGCTGCATACAAGAAACCCACCTTAGTGACAAAGGCTCTCATTACCTCAGATTAGAAGGATGGAAAACAATTTTCCAAACTAATGGGAATTCTAGTTTAATATGTTTTTACTATGAGTGTGAGCTGCACTTTCTCATGCCAGAGGGAAAGCTCTACCATGTTTTACACAATTTACCATTTTATAACATCCCTCAGGACCTCTATGTGGACAATGCATGCAACTGCCTTCTATAGCTGGCCACAGTCTACTTGAGTGACCTACTGATTTCTAGATCCTATGTGGACTGTGCAACTGTGTTGTACTGACTGCCTCTCAGTGACCTCTTGAAACTCATGACTGTTTGCTTTCAAACTACCAAGTAAAACTCTATTCAGAAAGCCGTGCAGGATAACACCCTGGGCTCAATCAAAGGGCTGGTCCATGAGTTTCCCTCTCTCCCTCCACATACCCACTGATCTTCATGTCTGACCTTCACATGTGCTCTGTATACTCAATAAATTATTAGACATAGTGTGTTATTTCTACCTACTATTCATTAAGCCAGCACTATCTATTTGAAGTTACTAAACCAAGAGCCATACGTAGAATTCTAAAGCTAACATTGTTGCCTTCCTGAAAGTGTTAAGAATTTAGAATGCTTAAGTCTGACTACCTATTTCTTTCTATTGTCACCATAAATATATATAATTTATATGTATTAATGTATCTCTTTTCCTCTGTTTCTTCACAGTTCCTCTGTGATTTTATTCATTTATTTACTTATGGATTAATTATGTAAAATGTTAGATACATCTGATAAACCAAATGCCTCTGTTTTATTTCAGCTGATGATATATCCATTCTGGTTAAAGTTATACATCCTTTGAGTTCTTTCAAGATCTTGCCTGTATTCTGAAGAACACACTTAGATCATCTGTGTATTTCTGTGTATCTTAATTTCTAGTCATTCTTATTTCTTTAATCTTATTAAAGAAATTTTAATAGGATTAATATTCTTTAATATTATTAAATGGATAATATTTTGTAGATAATTCAATATGTAGGATGGTGTAAAAGACAATCTTTCAGACCAGGGGAGCAAACTTCCCTTGAAGGTAATATTGGTCATCAGAATTACAAAAAAGAGATTGAAGATGAGAATCCTAAATGTGTAAAAGATAAAATCCTTAAGAGAGGTGAGAAGTCCACAGCTCCCTTTTCTAGGCCGCTGACATTTGCCACAATGGCTCCAGTGCTTCATTGTGCAAGACCACCCAGGTAGTGGGTACCACTCTTCTGAGAACTAAGAATTCCTTTAATAATTCTGGTTTTAAAGTAGAAACCTACTTCTATAATCCATTTTCTCTGGGTATAATTTCTGGAATGAACAAAATTTATTCTTTCTTTCTGTTTAACTATTCTGATATGTAACTACAATGATATTCATTCTGGGTGACATTCATTATAGATAGAGCAATAGATGATACAAAGAAGCTATGCTTCATGTGATGATATACCCATTTACGTTTCCTGAATCTAGCACAAGACAGTTTAACTAGCATTGAAATCTTTATTCCATAAGATCTCTGTACAGACTCTACCACGTCTCATTTTGGGGGGACCATGCATGGATCTCTAAAGATTATATTTAAATCTCCAATTATAAAAGTCAGGGTGAGAGTTCAATCCAAAGACTCCACTGTTAAATGCATGTCCTCACCACTTGCATTTGTTCTCTCTTGATGACATGTTCTGGACCCTGTGCAAGCATTCCTGCTTATAATCAGTTGCCACCATGTTTTAATTTTCTATTAAAATTAAATTTCTATTAAAACACTGTGACATAGCAGTGTTTCATTGTGATATCACAGTACTAAACCATGACATACAATGCTGAATTGTTACATTGCAGTATTCTACTGTGATGCCACAATGCTGCATTGCAAAAACACATTATGAAACTGTAATATAGCACTACTCCATTTTGTCATTACACTGAAACTATGACATCACATATCATCATACTGCCAATACAATGATCTATTGTACCATCACACTGTTGTATACTATCAAAACATTGCACAAACTATGACAGAAAACACTGAATTCTGACATAATAATGTGCTGCTATATAATCATGATCATCCATTGTCCACAACAATGCTGAAATATGGTATCACAATGCTCAATGGGACATGTCAATGGTCCACTGTGCTATCACAGTAGTGTCAATTATATTATCAAAAAACAACATTGTGCCATTATAATGCTCAACTGTGACATCACAATGTGTGTCTTAGTTATGGTTTCTATTACTGTGAGGAGATACCATGACCATGGCAACTCTAATAAAGAAAAGCATTTAGTTGGGGACATTTTACTGCTGAGAGCTTTAGTCCATTTTTGCCATGTCAGAAAACATTGTAGCAGACAGGCAGACATGATGAAGAGGTAGTTGAGAGTTCTGTTTATGGACTGGTAAAGATCAGGAAGATAGGGACACTGGGCTAGTCTTGAGCAGTTGACACCCCAAGTCTACTCACTGTAACACACTTTCTTCAATAAGTCATACCTCCTAATAATCCCACTCCCTCTGAACCTATTGGGGCAATTTTCATTCAAATCATCACATATACTAAACCTGGGACTCATTGTCTTAGGATTTTACTGCTGTGAACAAACACCACGACCAAGACAACTCTTACAAAGGACAACATTTCATTGGGACTGGTTTACACATTCAATAATTTATCATCAAGTCAATAAATATGACAGCTTCCAGGCAGGCAAAACATCTTTATCCAAAGGAAGCCAGGAGCACACTGGCTCCTATTTGGCTAGGAGGAGGGTCTCAAAGCCCACCCTGCGAGTGACACATTTTCTCCAACAAGACCACACCTCCTTCAACAATGTTATACTTCCTAATAGTGCTACTCCATGGTCCAAGTTTATAAATTTAAATTTTTTGTTTTTTGTTTTTGCTTTTGTTTTTTGTTTTTTGTTTTTTGCTTTTTTCGAGATAGGGTTTCTCTGTATAGCCCTGGCTGTCCTGGAACTCACTCTGTAGACCAGGCTGTCCTTGAACTCAGAAATCTGCCTGCCACTACCTCCCAAGTGCTGGGATTACAGGCGTGCACCACCACTGCCCGGCTCCAAGTTTATAAAAACATGTCACATTCCACTCTCTGGCCCCCATAAGCTTGTTTATGGTGGTCATACCTAAACATAGCATAATGCAAAATACGTTTAGTCTGACTTCCAAAGTCCCCACAGTCTATAGCACTCTCAACAATGTTAAAAATTCAAAGTTCCAAGTCTCTGCTATGATTCCTCAAGTCACTTAATTGTAATTCCCAAAGCAAGACAGGAAAACAGTTGGGGAAACTTCAAACTCTGCATTCTCATGTCTGATGTCAAAGTAGTCTTCAGATCTCTGTAGTCTTCAGAATCAACAAAAATAGGAGCTTCTTTGAGAAAATCAACAAGATGGATAAACCCTTAGCCAGTCTAACCAGAAAGTACAGAGAAAGTATCCAAATTAACAAAATCAGAAATGAAAAGGGAGATAAAACAACAGAAACTGAGGAAATTAAAAAAAAATAATCAGATCCTACTATAAAAGCCTATACTCAACACAACTGGAAAATCTGGAAGAAATGGACAATTTCCTAGACAGATACCAAATCCCTAAAATAAATCAGGATCAAATAGACCACCTAAACTGTCCCATAATCCCTAAAGAAATAGAAGTGGTCATTGAAAGTCTTCCAACCAAAAGAAAGCACAGGACCAGATGGTTTTAGTGCAGAATTCTATCAGACCTTCAAAGAAGACCTAACACCAATGCTCTTCAAACTATTCCACAAAATAGAAACAGAAGGAACACTACTGAACTCATTCTAAGAAGCCACAATTACACTGATACGAAAGCCACACAAAGATCCAACAAAGATAGAGAACTTCAGATCAATTTCCCTTATGAATGCCAATGCAAAAATACTCAATAAAATTCTTGCCAACTGAGTCTAAGCACACAACAAAACCATCATTCACCATGATCAAGTAGGCATCATCCCAGGGATGCAAGGATTGTTCAATATATGGAAATCTATCAATGTAATCCACTACATAAACAAACTCAAAGGAAAAAAACCCACATGGACATTTCATTAGATGCTGAAAAAGCATTTGACAAAATTCAGTATCCTTTCATGATAAAAAGTCTTGGAAAGATCAGGAATCCAAGGCCCATATCTAAACATGGTAAAAGCAATATACAGCAAACCAGTAGCTGACATCAAATTAAATGGAAAGAAACTTGAAGCAATCCCACAAAAATCAGGAACCAGACAAGGCTGCCCTCTCTCTCCATATCTATTCAATATGGTACTTGAAGTTCTAGCTAGAGCAATTAGACAACAAAAGGAGGTCAAAGAGATACAAATAGGAAAGGCAGAAGTCAAGTTATCACTGTTTGCAGATGATATGATAATATACTTAAGTGAACCAAAAAAAAACTCCACTAGAGAACTCCTATATCAGATAAAAAAGTTCAGCAAAGTGCCTGGATATAAAATTAACTCAAGCAAAACAGTAGCTTTCCTATACTCAAAGAATAAACAGGCTGAGAAAGAAATTGGGGAAGTAACTCCCTTCAAAATAGTCACAAACAATATAAAATATCTGGGGGTGACTCTAACCAAACAAGTGAAAGACCTGTATGACAAGAACATCAAGTCTCGGAAGAAAGAAATTGAAGAAAACCTCAAAAAAAATCAAAAGATCTCCTATGCTTGTGGATTGGCAGGATTAATATAGTAAAAATGGCCATCTTGCCAAAAGTAATGTACAGATTCAATGCAATCCCCATCAAAATCCAAATTCAATTCTTCATAGAGCTAGAAAGAGCAATTTGAAAATTTATCTAGAATACCAAAAAATCCAGGATAACTAAAATTATTTTCAACAGTAAAAGAACTTCTGCGGGAATCAGTATCCCTGAGCTCAAGTAGTACTACAGAGCAATAGTGTTAAAAACTGCATGGTATTGTTATAGAGACAGGCAGGTAGATCAATGGAATAGAACTGAAAATCCAGAAATGAACTCACATACCTATGGTCAAATGATCTTTAACAAAGGAGCTAATTTCCTCCAGTGGAAAAAAGATAGCCTCTTCAACATATGGTGCTGGCCCAACTGGATTTGCCTGCAGAAAAACAGGCCTCAACAGATATAGAAATATTGAAATTATTCCATGTATCTTATCAGATCACCACAGTCTAAGGCTGGTCTTAAGCTCAAACAAAAGCAATGGAAAACACACATACACATGGATTTTGAACAATGATCTTCTCAATGATAGCTTGGTCAAGGAATAAAGAAATAAAGAAATTTGTGTGTGTGTGTGGCTTTTCTTTTTTTTATTTTTTATTTTTATTTTCTATATTCTTTGTTTACATTCCAAATGATTTCCCCTTTCCCGGATCCCCCCTCCCCATATGTCCCATAAACCTTCTTCTCTCCATCCATTCTCCAATCACCTCCCTCCTTTTTCTCTGTACTTATATTCCCCTACAATGCTAGATCAATCCTTTCCTGGATCAGGACCTTCTCCATACTTCTTCATGGGAGTCATTTGTTATGTGATTTGTGCCTTGGGTATTCAGGGATTCTGGGCTAATTAATATCCACTTATCAGAGATTGCATTCCATGTGTATTCTTTTGTGATTGGGTTACCTCACTTAGGATGATATTTTCCAGATCAAACCATTTGCCTACAAATTTTGTGAATTCATTGTTTCTAATTGCTGAGTAGTATTCCATTGTGTAAATATACCACATTTTCTGTATCCATTCCTCCTTTGAGGGGTATCTGGGTTCTTTCCAGCTTCTGGCTATTATAAATAAGGCTGCTATGAACATAATGGAGCATGTGTCTTTATTGCATGCTGGGGAATCCTTTGGGTATATGCCCAGGAGAGGTATAGCAGGGTCTTCTGGAAGTGTCATGTCCAGTTTTCTGAGGAACCGCTAGACTGATTTCCAAAGTGGTTGTACCATCTTACAGCCCCACCAGCAGTGGAGAAGTGTTCCTCTTTCTCCACATCCTCGCCAACACCTGCTGTCTCCTGGGTTTTTGACCTTAGCCATTCTGACTGGTGTAAGGTGAAATCTCAGGGTTGTTTTGATCTGCATTTCCCTAATGACTAACATCAAAAATGACAGGAAGTAACAATCACTATTCCTTAATATCTCTTAACATCAATGGACTCAATGCCCCAATAAAAAGACATAGACTAACCGACTGGATACGTAAACAGGACCCTACCTTTTGCTGCATACAAGAAACACCTCAGGGTCAAAGACAAACACTACCTTAGAGTAAAAGTCTGGAAGACAATTTTACAAGCAAATGGTCTCAGGAAACAAGCTGGAGTAGCCATTCTAATTTCAGATAAAATTCACTTTCAACCCAAAGTCATCAAAAGAGACTCTGAGGGGCACTTCTTGCTGGTCAAAGGAAAAATACAACAAGAAGAACTCTCAATCCTGAACATCTATGCTCCAAATGCAAGGGCACCCTCATTCATAAAAGAAACTTTATTAAAGCTCAAAGCACACATTGCACCTAACAGAATAATTGTGGGTGACTTCAACACTGCACTTTCCTCAATGGGCCGATCAGGAAAACAGAAACTGAACTGGGACATAATGAAACTAATTGAAGCTTTGGACCAATTAGATTTAACAGATATATATATATATATATAGAGAGAACATTCTATTCTAAAGCAAAAGAAATTTAAAAAAAATGTGAATTGATCCATTCTTATCCCCTTGTACTAAGCTCAAGTCCAAGTGGATCAAAGACCTCCACATAAAATCAGACACACTGTAACTAATAGAATAAAAATAACTGAGGAAGAGCCTTGAACACATAGGCACAGGGGAAGTTTTCCTGAACAGAACCCCAATAGCCTATGCCCTAAGATCAGGAATTGACAAATGGGAGCTCATAAGATTAGGAAGTTTCTGTAAAGCAAAAGATATTGTCAATAGGACAAAATGGCAACCAACAAATTGGGAAAAGACTTTTACTAACCCTACATCTGACAGAGGGCTAATATCCAATATATTCAAAGAACTCAAGAAGTTAGACTCCAGAGAACCAAATAACACTATTAAAAAAAATGGGGTAGAGAGCTAAGCAAAGAATTTTAACCTGAAAAATATGGAATGGTTGAGAAGCACCTAAGGAAATGTTCAACATCCTTAGTCACCAGGGAAATGCATATCAAAACAACCCTAAGATTTCACCTCACACCACTCATTATGGCTAAGATAACGGACTCAGAAGACAGGAGGTTCTGGACAGGTTGTGCAGAAAGAGGAACATTCTTCCACTGCTGGTGGGATTGCAAGCTGGTACAACCACTCTGGAAATCAGTCTGGTGGTTCCTCAGAAAACTGGGCATAATACTACCAGAAAACCCTGCTATACCACTCTGGGGCATATACCCAGAGGATTCTCCCGCATGTAATATGAACACATGCTCTACTATGTTCACAGCAGCCCTATTTATAATAGCCAGAAGCTGGAAAGAACCCAGATGTCACTCAATGGAGGAATAGATACAGAAAATGTGGTATATATACACAATGGAGTACTAATCAGCCATTAAAAACAAAGAATTCACGAAATTCTTAGACAAATGGATGCAACTGGAGAATATCATCCTGAGTGAGGGAACCCAATCACAAAAGAACACTCATGGCATGCACTCACTGATAAGTGGATATTAGCCTAGAAGCTTGGAATACCCAAGACACATTTCACATATCAAATGATGCCCAGGAGGGAGGAGGAACAAAGCATGGATACCCTAGTCCTTCTTAGAAGGAGGAACAAAATGCACACAGAAGGAAATTCAGAGACAAAGTGTGGAGCAGGGTCTGAAGTAAAGACCATACAGATACTACCCCAACTAGGAATCCATCCCATATACAATTACAAAACCCAGACACTATTATGGATCCCCACACATGCTTGCTGACAGGAGCTGGATATAGTTGTCACCTGGGAGGCTCTGCTATTGCAGGACAAATACAGAGGGGAAAAGTCTCAGCCAGCAATTGAACTGAGCAGGGGTTCCCAATGGATGAGAAAGGACCAAAGGAGCTGAAGGGGTTTGTAGCACCATAGGAGGAACAACAATATGAGTCACCAAGTACTCCCAGAGCTCCCAGGGACAAAACTATCAACCAAAGAGCAGGCCCCAGACATATCAGCAGCAGAGGATGATCTTGTTGGACACCAAATAGGGGAGAGGCTCTTGTTCCTGGAAAGACTTGATACTGAAGTGTAGAGGAATAGCAAGACAAGGAAGTGGGAGGTGGGTTGATTGGGGAAGGGGAGATGGGATTTTGGGGGGAGGGGAAAACCAGGAAAGGGGACAACATTTGAAGTGTAAATAAAAATATAACTAATAAAAAGATTTTAAAAAGCCGGACGGTGGTGGCACACACCTGTAATCCCAGCATTCTGGGAGGCAGAGGCAGGTGGATTTCTGAGTTTGAGGCCAGCCTGGTCTACAGAGTAAGTTCCAGGACAGCCAGGGCTACAACAGAGAAACTTTGTCTCGAAAATAAATAAATAAATAGATAGATAGATAGATAGATAGATAGATAGATAGATAGATAGATAGATAGATAGATAAGTAAATAAATAAATAAATAAATAAATAAATAAATAAATAAATAAATAAATTCATATACCACCACACCTGCTTTTAAGCTTTTCTTTACCTAGAATTTGCTCTGTCCCAGGCTAGCCTTCAGCTCATAAATCTGCATGACTTTGTCTCCTGTGATTGAACCTGTGTACCACCACGCCTTGGCCTGACCTTTCCATG
The DNA here is from genome assembly GCF_947179515.1 of Apodemus sylvaticus. Taxonomy (NCBI): domain Eukaryota; kingdom Metazoa; phylum Chordata; class Mammalia; order Rodentia; family Muridae; genus Apodemus; species Apodemus sylvaticus. Next base: position 56,464,074 of record NC_067492.1, on the reverse strand, counting down.
GCCACTGTTCCTCAAGATCCAGATCAAAAAAACACAGCAGCTTATAGGCAGGCATGGTGCTGGAGGAGATGAGAGCTCTATATCTTCATCCCAAGGAAGCTAGGAGCAGACTAGTTCCCACATGGCTAGGAGGAGGGTCTCAAAGCCCACCCTCACCATGACACAATTCCTCTAAAAAGAACTCATTTTCTGATAGTGCCACTCCCTTGCCAAGCATATTCAAACTACCACACTCACTAATTTAGCAAGGATGGCTGTCCATTAAACCCACAGGATATGCCTGTCTTCGTCTCCCTAATCCTCATCCCCCGTGGTGTTATAGTTATGCATAACTGTGTCTAACTTTTATATGAGAAGTGAGGATTGAACTCATCTCTTCATACTTTCATGGCATACAACTTTATAACTGAACTATTTTGTAAGCCCTAATACAACAAAGTCAGAAAGACTGCTAAATTTGGCCTGAGACATGTCTGTTCTGATTCCTGTGAGATGGATATCTTTGCTAAGACATACTATCTATATGAGTTTCACATTTCTATTTGTGAAATGAAGATAAATGTGTATTATTGTTGCCTTATAATGATAATAGATTTACATGAGAATCAAATTAAACAGTGTATATGCTTTTATTTTGCAGTTCTGAACTTGTAATTTGAAGGTAGACTTGGTCTAACTGCCTCAGCTCTGAATAATATTGATCCTAGATATATTTCAATAAGAGATATATTTTATGATGAAATTCTCTTATTTTATCTTTATTTCCTTTAAAATGAAATTCAAAGAAACATTTAGGTATGACCTGCATGCCTCTGCCCTCTACCTGCAGTCATATTAAATGTAATTTATATGTCTATTAAAGCTATACATGAATACTATAAGACAAGTCATGAAAAAAAAGTCCGATTGAAATAAGCCTTCAAACAACCTAAGAATAACAGTAATTAGTGAAATAAAAGGCATCTATAACAGAAAGATTAAAATGCTGAAGAAAGAAATAATAGAAGCTTTCTGGTCCACACCTATGCCTGCAGCAATCCGGATCAGCACCCCACCCCTCCCTACTGCCTCCCAGGAAGCCTTCTCCAACCCAGGACACACAGCTCCACTTGTATCCTGGTAGGCCTGCTCTAACCAGGAACATCCAGGGTAGCCAACACCAGAGACAACCAGATGGTGAAAATCAAACATAAGAACAGAATCAACAAAAACCAGCTCTCCTACTGCAGCAAGCCCTAGATAACATAACAAACAACACATCTGACAAGCAAGACTGATGTTAAATACCACCTCATGAAGATGATAGAGGACTTTAAACAGGATATAAACAATTGCCTTCAAGAAAAATAGGTAAACTCAGTCAAACAGGTAAAAGCCCTTAAAGAGGAAACAAATAAATTCCTTAAAGAAATACAGGAAAATACAATGAAACAAGTGAAAAATGAATAAAATGGTTTAAGACAAAAAATAGACAATAAAAAAATCACAAATGGAGGCAACCCTGGAGATGGAAAACCTAGGAAAGAGAAGAAGAACTACAGTATCAAGAGTCAAGAACAGAATATAAAAGATTGAAGAGAAAGTTTCAGACATAGAAGAAATGAATAAATCGAGCAAAGAAAAGGACACATGCAAAAAGTTCCTGACTCAAAATATCCAGGAAATTTGAGGCACCATGGAAAGACTAAACTTAAGAATAATAGAAGAGGGTATATATTCCTATTTCAAAGGGCCAGAAAAATCTTCAACAAAATCATAGAAGGAAAATTCCCTAACCTAAGGAAAGGGATAGCTATAAATGAACAAGAAGCTTAGAGAACACCAAATAGATTGGATCAAAAAAGAAAATCCTCCCACCCACAATAATCAAAACACTAAATGTACAGAACAAAGGAAGAATATTAAAAGCTGCAAGGGGAAAAGATCAAGTAACATATAAAAGCAGCCTTATCAGAATTACATGGCTTCTCAACAGAGATTCTAAAAATTAAGAAGATCCTGGACAAATAACTTACAGACACATAGAGACCAGAGATGCCAACCCACTTTATTATATCCAACAAAGCTCATCATTCACCATAGATATTCTATGTCAAGACAAAATTTAGACATTATCTTTCTACTAATCATACCCAGGGGAGCCCACCTTCTCAGAGAAGAGGAAGGAGAAGAGAATGTACTCAATAAGGCAGGGACCGAAAGGGGAACAACTTTTGGCATATAAATAAATAAATAAATAAATAAATAAATAAATAAACAAACAAACAAACAGACTTACCTGACACCAGGCTCCTCCCTCAATGGCCTTGAAATGATATTCTCTATAGTCACACAACAAATTCCAGGATGGTGAACATATCAAGTTACTCCAACAATGGCCAGCAGAAAGATCACAATAGAACAAGGGCAGCTTTCAAAACATTAAGAGCAGAAAAGAGCAATACCAAGGGCTCTCATACATGCATGTATCCCAATGGATGAGGAGGAGGCAGCTCTGGCCATGTTCATTAGGAAAACATTGCCTCCATATATTAAAAAAAGGTAAGAAACTAAAGAAATCGTATGAATCAGAAATATCTTTGATAATTCTACCTCAGAAGAATTATTTTATCAAAAACTGACTGTAATGCCCAAAGTAAAACACAAGTTTAATGCAATTCCCACTAAAAACACCAAAGACACTCTTTAAAGAGATAGATAAATAATCATTTCATATCACAAAAGACTCTTTGAATATCCAAATCACTCCTAAACAGAAATAGCAATCCTGGAGTCACCACACCTGACTTCAAGTTATACTACAGAGCCATAGTAACAAGGGTGGCATGAACGACCAAATTAAAAACACTGACAAGTAGACTAGAAAATAGAGCAGAGAAACAATTACACTCAAGCCACAAACACTGAATGAAATAAATACTAGAATTAAAGACAGACTCTTCAACAAATGGTGCTGAGATAACCAGATATACACATGTAGAAGACTTAAACTATTGTTCTATACAAAGAATCACTTCAAAATGGATCAAGCATGTTCACTTAAGATGGAAATCTTCTAGAGAAAAATATACAAGGGACAATTCAAGGTAAAACATGTAGGAAAAAACTTTCATAAAAAAACTCAAAATAGCTCAGGAAATTGCTCAAATAATTAACAAAAGGAGTAGCCCAAAATTAAAATGTTTTACACAGTAAAGGAACTAGTGAACAGAGTGTAGCAGCATGCTACAGAATAGAAGAATAATTTGTCAATTGTTCTTCTCACAAGGAATCAATATCTAGAAATTGTAAATGCTCAAATAATTAAAGAGAACCCCAAATTACTAAATCAATAAATATACAAAAGAGCTGAACAGTTCTTCAAATAAGAAGTATAATAGCCAATAGTTATAAGAACAAAATATTCAATATCCTTAGTTTTCAAATTAAAACTATGCTTAATTCTGTGCCATCTCAGTCAAAATGGGTAGGATCACAAAAACAGTGGACAACTAAGATATCTAATGGCAATTTCTCCAAACCAGAAATCCCTGTCTTCTTCATCCTGTAGGTTTAAGCTTCTTATCACTAATACCTTTACTGTTGATTTAGTACAACAGATGTGCCTTGTGAAAGAATCACCCTTCAACTGAGTCCCAGGGCTGCAACTGCACACTCAGTAGCTGGGAAAAGTGAGGCAGTCTATAGCTAAAGAGCTCTCCCAGTAGACAAGGTATTCATCATGGGAAAATCCAATCCAAATCATCCTTCACTTAAATTCCAGAGGGTCCCAATCTACTAAATCAACAAGTTAGGACAGTACTCTCTCACATAATTCTCACATTCACAGTCATACCCTGCTCATTAAGATGCTTGGTAAGTGAAGCCAGTCTATAGAAATTAGATTTCAATACAATTAAGATAACTTTTTTTCTAGTTTGATATTGTTCACAGGACTAATTTTTAAAGAAAGCAATGCACGGTTTTCTGTTTTCATAACCAGAAAGTTTGTCCCATAATTTCACTCTTTCTGAATACACAAGAGTCCTTGGTTCATTTGTATTATTTTCTATTCTCATAATTTCCTTACCAAAATGAAAGAAAATAATTTTTTCTTATCACAGCTTGAATATAGTCTCATTCAATAAAAATAAAGATTGCCAGTTAATGACAAAAATCATCAAAACAAACATCAGAGCTTTCAACTACACACTCCTACCCCATGGCAGACAAAAATGATGGCATTGACTACCTACAAATTAAATCTCTTCATGTTAAAATCCACATAAGCAATGTATAAAGCAAATAGCAAGCTGACAAAATATTTGTACTAACATGACAGAATATTATGGTTAATACTTTAAGTATGTAATTATGTCTTGATTTTTAGTCTTGTCTCTCCATCCAGACATTGAGTTTCTTGAAGATAGAGTGTTTTTTTCTACTTTTGCTCTGACATCCATTTCAGGGATGGCTTGTCCATTCTTCCAAAGTGACATAGGCTGAGTTAGACTTGGCTGGATTAGTTCATTATAATTCTGCCTCACAATATCTCATACAAAAGTTGATTCTTGTTAAATATTTCTTGAATGAATGAGAGTTCAGAGAAAGAGAGCCATTTCTTTCCTGTGAAGGTCTATCAGGAGCTGTTGGATCTCCTGATATCACATTGAGTATATGATTTCTAATCTCTCAGCCACAGAAAATCAGAACACTATGTACTTGTCACTTTGGTGTTTGGGAAACAGAAATCTACAACCTTAAATAACTATCCATTAGGGGCTGGAAGGCAGGATCTGGTTCAAATGGATGTGGCATTATAGTGATTATCTGAATGTCTGCTAGGGAAAAAGGAGCATAGTTAATAACTACCTACAGTATGTCTAGTTTCCTGCCTAGCACTGTACTTGTGTTAATGCAGTGCTCCTCCAAAGGACTACTGTGATGGAAAAGCCATCTGGTCAGTATTTTGTAGCCAATCAAGGGAAGACTTGAGTTTAAATTGAAGACCGTGTATCCTCAAAGTCTATGAATGGCACTGTTTTTGGAGGCTCCCTAGATGCCTTTTCTCAGTCAGCTCAGCTTACCTCAGCACCAGAAGGAATGTGGGTAGGACAAATAAAGTCCACTCAAGTGTCCTTTGTCCCTGTGGCACTCACCTGGAGCAGGTACAATGCAATTTGTGTGTGTGTGTGTGTGTGTAGTCTCCCGAGCAGACTCTTCTCCAGATAGAAGAGCCAAGGCTGAAGTTGCCTGGCCAGATAGAAGTTGCCTGATATTAGTGTAGAAAGCACTTTGGAGCATTGGAGCATAGTTTGGAGCATTGAAAGTGCTCCAGAGAAACGAATATTTAAGGACTGAACTCATTTAAGGGATTGCTAATCTATTTTCACAAACACTGTAGCTGTTTGTTTGTTTTTCAGAAATTGGCTGCATCAATTTTAAACCAGTGTTAAATGATGCCCAGATGTCTGAAGGAATCAAGACAAAAATAGATGATAGCCTATCAAAAACAGAGAAAATTTTCCTACATGGCATCATGGAAGGGATGAAGAAACAATACCCAGGGTTAAGAACCAACCTGATTCCACCTTCAAAACTATCTAATAGTAAAAACAAACTAGGTACATTACTATTTGTAATTAAGTATTTGTTTCTCGAGGATTGGGCTGTGTTCCACCTGCAACCTTAACTACAAATGGTTCTGTACTCCCTGGTTTCAAACTGTCCTATGACCTCCTATGACTCCCTTAATATGACTGTTTTGATTACTTCATTTTGGCCACCTGTTATGTTTTTCCCCTATAACCTCACCTATTTTCTCCCATTTGGAAACCTGATACCCCTGCGCAGTATAAAAGCCCTGTCTTCCTCACATCCAATGCTGATCTCTTGGACCCCTCCTTAGGAGATGGCAGCCTGTATACACTAATAAAACAGTTTGCTTTAATTAATTTGACCATGATCCATTGGGTCAGTGGTCCTTCTCCTCCCATCTTTGGGATTAACAGTAGGAAACCCCAAATTGTCAGAATGAAGCTTTAAATTGTCACCTTTGTTCAGGTGACTACCATGTGTGACTTGAACTTTCCAACAATCTGTCACCTTCTTCCAAAATGACATTGTTCATTTAAATCCATTTAACAAAAGACTGGTGAGTATTTCATGCACTGGACTAGATTCTAGAATCAAGTATACATGTCTATGAATCCTACACAGAGACAAATAAGGCACTGTATAAGTTCAAATTGTGCTACATGCTTCAAGAAATAGAATGACAGGACTTTACTCAAATTGTGGGAAGGATGTTAAATATGACTACCAAGGAAAGTTAGTCCTTGGCAGTTGCATATGAATTGAGACCTGACCAAAAACAGAAAATAGGTGAGTAGTTTCAGCATCGGAAAAAGACAGGATAAGATAGGTTTAACGCAGTGAAAGCCCAAGTATATGTCTCTGGAAATCTAAGGAGATAGCTCAGTCAGAGTTTGATCCCTAGAACACACATAGGTAGAATAGATGTGGTGGTTCATATTTGTAATCTCCAGTGCTGAAGAGGTAGAGAAAAGAAGATTCATAGAGATTATGGAAACACCATCATAGTATACTTGGTAAGTTACAGCCCAGGGAGAAACCCTATCTCCAAAAACAAATAGAACAGTGTCTGAGGAAGAACACCTGATATTGACTTCTGTCCTTAAGACAAACAAGTACACATGAAGGCAAATGTACACACAATCACACAATTCTGAGGTTGGGTTTAGGAGAATCAGAAATGACCAAGATGACAACTGTAGTTAAAGTAATAAGAAGGGCAAAGGAAGAAGCTGTTGTCAACAGACTAATTAAAAATAGGTCATGTCCAGCTACAATGAGAGAACTAAGTCCTCTAAATATCTAGGTTATGCCCAACAGTTCTCATGCTTAAATAAACACATGAATCATTCAGGGAGTGTGTGAGAAATGAGCACGTTTGGGCTTCATCCCAAGAGACATGGAGAATTTTTAAACAAATGTTTTCATCAACTTTGACACACAATGTTGTCTGGGTGCTCTTGGGGAAGTACTGAATTGAAGGCAATAGAAAAAAGGACCACAGCTGGGCACAGTAGGCCAGAAGGCACAAGGTACAAGGCAAGAGTGAGTTACAGTGGGAGGAATAGATAACACCAGTCTGCAGACTTTCCTAGGGCTTGCTAGCATATGGCTTCTTTGTGCTCAGATTGACAAGCTGAGTCACAAGCATGCAAATCAGTGCAAAGAGCTCAATCTTAGAAACTCTGAATGTCTAAGGACATCAGGGTAGATGGAGAATGAGATGGAGGGAAATGTTTGCTGATGGGAGCCCAGTGACAGTCTTCACACCCCACTCATCACATCTTTGCCCATCCCTGCCTTTACGAGGAGGATGAAGAGTTAAACACATTTTGCAACATACCCACGTCCCACTGGACCAGCTGAACTTCATCAGTAGCGAAGTGGGAGCTGCAGGGGAGCTCTTAAAAATAGGGTAAGACAGTGGCAAAACAATTGGCACTGTCATTCCAAACCCATCCAAGTAAATTACACAGAAAACAAGTCCAGGTCATTATGATTTATATAAATATATATTCTAGTTTTTATTCCCATGAAGCCAGCTTTGCAGTTATCACTTGCTAGGTTGTTTGCAGGTCTTGAATCTTCATTTGAAATGCCCCTTAAAAAACTCTTGCTACAACAGAAGATCCAACCCTATCCATATTTTTATTTTTGTTGTTGTTGTTGTTGTTTTGTTTTTCTGTTTGGTTTTCTCCAGATCTACATATCCTTAGTCAAGGAGATATCTACCTAGACACACAGCCCGGAGAATATTTCAAAATAAACTTCTCAAGATACTTCTCAAGCAACTGCCTAGTGGGCAAAAAACTCACTGCACAAGGGCCAGTCCTCCAGTTTGGATTCCCATGGTAGTCTTCCTGCAATCCAAGTGCAGAAGCAGTAGGAACATCACAGCAAGTTGGTAACGAGACTAGCCGAATGAATGAGTTTGAGTTCAAATGAGAGACCTTGACTCAATGCATAACTTGGAGAGCAATGAAGGGAGATGTCTAACACCAACCTATAGACTCCAAACACACATACATGTGAATGCTACACACACACACACACACACACACACACCACTGCGCGCGCGCGCGCGCGCACACGCACACACACATGTATTCATGCACACCCATGCATGTGGAATGCAGGAATGCACAAGAAAAGAAAAGATACTTGGAAGCTAAAGAGACAAAGACACATTACTGTAAAAACTGCCCTTGAGTTAAAGCCACCCTGAGGATTTCATATAGGGCAGAGCATCAGACTTTTTCTTTTTCTTTCTTCATTTCCCACCTACAAGTGGACACACAGAAAGGGTGAATGGGCTAATAAGGCACCTGTATCATATTACTCAACCCTTCATTTGTTTGGGGGTTTTGCTTGTTTTGTGAATGATCTCATGTCGTTCAAGCTGTTCTTGAACTCATTACATAGCCAAGACTGATCTTAAGCTTCTGATCACCCTGCCTCTCTCCTACAAGTGGTGAGATAACAGATGTGAGCCACCATGCACTGTTTGTATGATGCAGGGAATCACACTCAAGGAGATCAATTCATTTGAAAAATGAAGGTAGCAAGGGCAATGAAATGAAAAATACTGCAATTCTTTCCATGACGTTCTCACTCTGGTTTAGAGACTGGCGTATACATATGATCTTGAGTTGATGTTAGAGAAGAGGAATTTGAGGAAACCACCATCCTGCAGCATGCTTACAATAAAGGGAATCAGGGCTTTATCGAGATGCTTGGAGGGTTTCCAGTCTTCTAGAAATACTTTGTTTTTCCCAAGTGAGATTTCATGCAGTCCCACACAGCTAGCATGGTCTTTCTAAAATGTCAATTTTATCTTGTCCCTCCTGGGCTAAGTACAAGGATCTGAAAACTCCCTCCAATGGAGAATCATTTAGATTTGTAATCCATCCTGTCACAATTACATGGCTCTTTTCTTGTAGCACTGATGAAGTTACACACAGTATATTCACAAAATGCCTTTGAATTTCCAAAGCAACAGTTGCGCAGGTGACTGGCTAGGTTTGGCCTAGGGAGGCTGTTTAAACACTGTGGGCAACCTCACAGCTATTACTCCAGCCCTCTGGAACTTTCACAGGCTCCGTACCTTATATTTGATATGTGCCGTGTCTCAATGGTCTTTCCAGTAATCTCTAGTGTAATTTTGAATTGTTTTTCATTTTCTAGCTCATGTATGTTCTAGCTGATATGTTTTTTATTATTTTGTCAACATCTGATTACTTGGTAATGGGCTAGAATGAAAAAGCAGGGAAGATAAAGGGTACCAGGAAATGGTAAGGAAATCTTCAGTTTCTTACTTCGAAATCTCTCATTGCCTAAGGGAAGAATTTCAACATGAAATTTACTCTGAAATTTACCTATATATAAATGATATTCCTTTTATATCAAAATATTTCAAATAAGTATGTTAAAATAGCTATCAGCCATGGTTACACTCTAAACCTCTATGAATAATTACAACCTTGTTCCTCTCTCTGCTGTACCCCTGAAATTCCTATGTGTCTTACAAATTAGTCTAAACTCCATATAAAGTCAAAGACTTAAACCTCTTGTATACCCCATGTGGTCCATGGGGTTACTCTTTATCAGATTATAATCCTATGTAAAGGACTCCAGAATCACAGAGATAGCTTCTATTAAGACATTTAAAAACACTACTCTCTTAAGAAGCCTATACCTGGCTAAAATCTCTTCTTGATAAACCCCAGTTCTGCTTCATGATGACACACCCTGAAATTTTTTTCTGTGGCAAAGTCGAAAATCCCAGCTTCAACTTTGTGAAAGCCTCTGAAAGCAACTTTTCTGGCTGCTGAGAGAGTTGATGTAGCACTGCTGCAGACTGAAAGATTAACTCTGACTGTGTCTGTGCAGCCCAGCAAAGCTTGACTTTCCTAAAAGGAAGGAGCTTTATTTTTCCCTCTCTACATCCATGCTCCCAGTAAAAAACATAAATGATAAACAGACTCAATGAAAACATTCTGCTCCTGTAGTCTGCTGGCTCAGGACTGTCATGGCCCTCTAAGTGTTGCTGTCTTCCTTACTCACACGAAACCTACAGCCTCTGACAATTAGCCATTGTGCAGAAGCTTTTGCTCTAACTCTGAATGTCAGCCCTGCCCTGTGAGTTGCCTCTGTGGCTGCTCCCATCCACTCTACTCTACTGCAGATAAGAAGTAAGAACGTGCCTGCAGGCTTCTGAGCTGTAGATCAGTACTTGAAGAGCAAACCCTGTTTTCAGATTCCTTCTCCTTTCTTTAACCCATCATATCATCTTTCACTTTTCCTTTCTCTTTCTTTGTTTTAATCCCTAAAACACTGAGCACAGAAATATTCAGTCATTCTACTATTTTACTGAGTGACTCATTTAAGATGCACCCACAAAGATATTAGCTGTGTTCCTAGCTCTCAAGATGATTAAAATGTGTTAAGGGAGAAAGCAATGGACTCATGATTAGACTACAAATTGGTGTTACAGAAGATGACAGTCCCAGTAGAAGCAGAAGCAGAAGGTTCAAACCCAAGCCTAAGGTGACAGGAGAGAGAACACTGAGAAGTCCTTCCTTCCTCCCTCCCTCCCTCCCTACCTCCCTCCCTTACTTGCTTGCTTGCTTGCTTGCTTCATTCCTTTCTTCCTTCTTTCCTTCCTTAATTAAATGTTATATGAAGCAAGATGTGGGTAGAATGGTGCTACATGGTAGATTAGTCAGATGAAGAAAGGCAAAAACAAAAACAAAAACAAAAACCATATAAGAGTGATTTAAAAAGAGGCACTAATCCAGGGAACAAAGAGTGATTCTCCAAGATTCAGAATTCTTGTCAAATTTCATGGGAACTAACAAAATTATGTCAAGCTGAATGGTTGAAGTAGGAGTCCCAACTAAAGTGATAATGCTCAAGTCACTCTGAAGCAAGGCTGTTCCAGTCAGCCTACATTCAAGCAAGGGTGAGCTACAACACAGCTCCGAAGCCAAGCACCAGCAATATCCAACGCACATGAACACTGATATATGGAAGAGATGGTAGTAAATAGACATGTGCAAGCAAAGGTTGGACAATGACTGGTCAGGACCAAGTTCCAGCACAATCAGAGATACTAAAAGTCTCTATCAAAAGTAAGGACAAAACAATGAAGAAGAGAAAAAAGAAGACCCTCACCTGTGAGAAACTTCAAATCTCAAATATCCAAATGGTTCTCAATGCTATGGCAGGATCTGTTATACCTGTCTCGGATACCACTTTTAAACTTGTCTTCTTGACGTCAGCATTGCTGAGTATGGCTGGTTTTATCTGAGTCAAATGGCCTGGAAGAGTTCACAGCTTACTTGATCTTGTTAAAGAATCTCAAGTCCCAGACTAGTCTGTAGGGCAGATCTCATTAGGGGTGAATTTTCCAGAAACACATCTTTTCAATGTAGGACCACCTTTGAAATGAAAAAATAACACCATAGCCCCATTTCTCTGAGATTCTTTTAAGCTTCCTCCTTTAACTTCAACATTCCCTCCATGGACACATTTCATGACCTTGTTTTAAGTCTTTGGAGCTTAGGGGTTAGAGTTCAACTCTTAATTGAGCCTTGTCACACCAAGAACAGACAAGAAAGGCCATCTGCCAGGCTGGATTTACATACTTGACAGACCAGATTTCTCTGCCATTCAGCCTGCAGAAGCCTTGATTTCTGGGTATTCTATGGCCATGAAGGGTAGAGATAAAACTGCATTGTCTGCTTTGTAGAGGGACCCAAGGGAAAACTAAAACTGAACTTTAGCCGCTTGAGTCTTATCAGAGGAATAATAGTTCCTGTGCTTTTATTTTTTTAAAATATGTAATGCAGAGAAAAAACTTGCAAGTAAGAATATGAAATTAAATTTGCCAAATTGGCTGAGAATTAGTCCTTGGAGAAAGTTTATCTCTACTGCGTAGTCAAACACATCAACTTGCTGGCACCTGAGAAGTACTGCATGGCACAGATTTAGTTTGTTCTTCTCTAGACAATATTATCTGGTACAAGGAAAAGGAAAAAATCAATACATGTTTTAGCAAACACAGTTACAAATTGTGAGAAAGGATATCTGGAAGCTCTTCATTGGTACATCCAGCATTATATTTTGTGTAGTAGCCAGCAGGGAGATAGGACCAGTCCAAATTCCCCTGGAAAGGGATAAGTGGGCTAACCAGAAGTCACCCACATCTCTAAGTGAGTAAAAATGGAAGATTCACATCTTCCATTCAGTCATTCATACATGGGAATTCCTCAAAGGTGGACTTGGCAGTTTGTGGGAAAAACTGAAATGTACTCATGCAGCATTTACATAAAGATCATGAATCCATTTTGATTTTCCCTCAAATGAGTTTTTGCCATTATAAGGAGTAATTTTCACCCCAATGCCTCTATAAATACATAAATGGGTCCATATCCAAACAAATGATGATTTCATTTGGAAAGGTGCCAATGAAATCATCAGAGAGCCTCTACTGACATCAAGCAAATGTTAAATACTATGAAGTGGATAGATGATGTAAGTCTTAGATAAGTTGTCCGGCTTGGGGAAGAAGGGAAGATAGAAGACCAGCAACCCCTGATCCCTGCAATATTTTAACCTAGTCTTCATTAGTACCAAGAACTGACAGAACAAAGGAAAATCTTCTCCACCTACCTATCAGTCCATACATAGTTGCTTCATTGTAGTTAACCACATGAGATCATGTAAGTCCTGATTTATCTACAGGGACACTAGGATGCAAGAATCTTATTCTTTACTAGTAACTAAGGTTTCACTAGCTTCATCTCAGACTTCCTAACCCACACTCAATCACATGTAGAACTTTATAATTCTATAAATATTTCTGGAATCAAATATTGTATCAACCAGGTCTAGTTGTAGATGACAGGTCCAGCATGATAGCAGCTTCTCAGAGCCAACCATGTATATTCAGTTATCAGAAGAACATGTTGTAAATTGTGCCACCAAGAATAATTTCTCCATTATCATTGAAAAATCAGTCTTTAGGGGCAGTGCTATTTCAGCTAATGGAAAGATGCCAGTTTCCAGAGTTGGTCTCTAGAGCATATACTACAACAGAGATGCCAAGCAACAAGAAGACATTGCAAACTCCTGCTTCTGGTTCCACCCTGAAGCTGTGAGATCATTACCAGTCATGGAATGCTTCCTACTTACAGCCTTCCCTATTAATGTAAGCCTTATTCTTGCCAATTATGTCTGATAGTGGAACCAAACTCACATCCCAAACCATTACTAAAGGGAAGTCTAAGAAATACTGTTTTTAGTTTCCCAGTGACTATAGCACAAAAGACAGAACAGCTCGAGGAACCACCAGCAGATGTGGATCTCTCCAGCCTGAACTATTCATTTTGCCGCTGTGACTTCCATCCAAGCCTTAAAGTTGTGAAAAAAATCAGTCAAGAAGTTGCCAAGATATTATTGTTTAGAGGGCAGAGATGTAAAAGATGTTCTAAAGTGTGATGTTGTTTGATTGTCTTGTATACATGGACTGGTAACAACACACCTTTTCTAAATGGTCCTTTGCAGATCATACATGGGGCCATTTTGCTGCCCAGGTTTTCTTGAATCTCCTTTAAGAATTGCTTGTATGCAAACGTGCACACTCGGAAATCAGGCTTGAGAGTTTAAGCTGTATGCTGTCAAAATGCTGACTTTTTTTTTTATGTGTCCACACAGCACTGACTTCTTTACACATAAAATCTTACTTCAATAGTACAACAAATGACATGATGAGGTACGTAATATTTCTTATGTCACTAAAAGGAATCTTGTCCTTGACACTAAAAGGAATAAGGTCTTTAAAAAATGTGTAAACTCCTTTCCTCGATGGACCGATCATGAAAACAGAAACTAAACAGGGACACAATGAAACTAATTGAAGCTTTGGACCAATTAGATTTAACAGATATATTTAGAACATTCTATCCTAAAGCAAAAGAATATACCTTTTTCTCAGCACCTCATGGTACCTTCTCCAAAATCGACCATATAATTGGTCACAAGACAGACCTCAACAAATATAAGAAGATTGAACTAATCCCATGTCTCCTATCAAGATCACTATGGAGTAAAAGTGGTTTTCAATAGCAACAAAAACAACAGAAAACCCAAATACACGTGGAAACTGAACAGTATTCTACTCAATGATACCTTGGTCAAGGAAGAAATAAAGAAAGAAATTAAAGACTTTTTAGGACACAATGAAAATGAAGACACAACATATCCAAATCTATGGGACACAATGAAAGCAGTGCTAAGAGGAAAACTCATAGCCCTGAGTGTCTCCAAAAAGAAAATGGGGAGAGCATACATTACCAGCTTAATGACACACATGAAAGCCCTAGAACAAAAAGAAGCTATTTCACCCAGGAGGAGTAGAAGGCAGGAAATCATCAAACTCAGGGCCGAAATCAATCAAGTAGAAACAAAGAGAACCATACAAAGAATCAACAAAACCAGGAGCTGGTTCATTGAGAAAATCAACAAGATAGATAAACCCTTAGCCAGACTGACCAAAGGGCACAGAGAAAGTATCCAAATTAACAAACTTAGAAATGAAAAGGGAGATATAACAACGGAAACTGAGGAAATCCAAAAAATCATCAGATCCTACTACAAGAGACTGTACTCAACACAACTGGAGAATCTGGAGGAAATGGACAATTTCTTTGACAGATACCAAATACCAAAATTAAATCAGGACCAAATAGATCATCTAAACAGTCCCATAATGCCTAAAGAAATAGAAGGAGTCATACAAAGTCTTCCAACTAAAAAAAGCACAGGACCAGATGGTTTCAGTGCAGAATTCTATCAGACCTTCAAAGAAGAGTTAACACCAATACTCTTCAAACTATTCCACAAAATAGAAACAGAAGGAACCCTACCCAATTCCTTCTATGAAGCCACAATTACGCTGATACCAAAACCACACAAAGATCCAACAAAGAAAGAGAACTTCAGACCAATTTCCCTTATGAACATCGATGCAAAAATACTCAATAAAATTCTTGCCAACTGAATCCAAGAACACATCAAAACGATTATCCACCATGATCAAGTAGGCTTTATCCCAGGAATGCAGGGTTGGTTCAATATACGGAAATCCATCAATGCAATCCACTACATAAACAAACTCAAAGAACAAAACCGCATGGTCATTTCATTGGATGCTGAAAAAGCATTTGACAAAATTCAGCATCCTTTCATGCTTAAAGTCTTGGAAAGAACAGGAATTCAAGGCCCATACCTAAACATAGTAAAAGCAATATACAGCAAACTGGTAGCCAGCATCAAACTAAATGGAGAGAAACTTGAAGCAATCCCACTGAAATCAGGGACTAGACAGGGCTGCCCCCTCTCTCCTTATCTTTTCAATATTGTACTTGAGGTACTAGCTCGGGCAATTCGACAACATAAGGAGGTCAAAGGGATACAAATTGGAAAGGAAGAAGTCAAACTATCATTATTTGCAGATGACATGATAGTCTACCTAAGTGACCCAAAAAACTCCACTAGAGAACTCCTACAGCTGATAAACAACTTCAGCAAAGTGGCAGGCTATAAAATCAACTCAAGCAAATCAGTGGCCTTCCTATACTCAAAGGATAAGCAGGCTGAGAAAGAAATTAGGGAAATGACCCCCTTCACAATAGCCACAAACAGTATAAAGTATCTTGGGGTGACTCTTACCAAACATGTGAAAGATCTGTATGACAAGAACTTCAAGACTCTGAAGAAGGAAATGGAAGAAGACCTCAAAAAATGGGAAAACCTCCCATGCTCATGGATCGATAGAATCAATATAGTTAAAATGGCCATTTTGCCAAAAGCAATATACAAATTCAATGCAATACCCATCAAAATCCCAACTCAATTCTTCACAGAGTTAGAAAGAGCAATTATCAAATTCATCTGGAACAACAAAAAACCCAGGATAGCTAAAACTATTCTCAGCAAGAAAAGAAAGTCTGGGGGAATCAGTATCCCTGACCTCAAGCAGTACTACAGAGCAATAGTGTTAAACACTACATGGTATTGGTACAGTGACAGGCAGGAGGATCAATGGAACAGGATTGAAGATCCAGAAATGAACTCACACACCTATGGCCACTTGATACTCGACAAAGAGGCTTAAAACATCCAATGGAAAAAAGATAGCCTTTTCAACAAATGGTGCTGGTTCAACTGGAGGTCAGCATGCAGAAGAATGCGAATTGATCCATCCTTGTCTCCTTGTACTAAGCTCAAATCCAAATGGATCAAGGACCTCCACATAAAGCCAGACACTCTGAAGCTAATAGAAAAGAAACTGGGGAAGACCAGTTGAGGACATCGGTACAGGGAGAAAGTTTCTGAACAGAACACCAATAGCGTATGCTCTAAGATCAAGAATTGACAAATGGGACCTCATAAAATTACAAAGTTTCTGTAAGGCAAAGGACACCATCAAGAGGACAAATCGGCAACCAACAAATTGGGAAAAGATTTTCACCAACCCTACATCAGATAGAGGGCTAATATCCAATATATGTAAAGAACTCAAGAAGTTAGACTCCAGAAAACCAAACAACCCTATTAAAAAAAGGGGTACAGAGTTAAACAAAGAATTCTCATCTGAAGAACTTCGGATGGCGGAGAAGCATCTTAAAAAATGCTCAATTTCATTAGTCATTAGGGAAATGCAAACGAAAACCACCCTGAGATTTCACCTTATACCAGTCAGAATGGCTAAGATTAAAAATTCAGGAGACAGCAGGTGTTGGAGAGGGTGTGGAGAAAGAGGAACACTCCTCCACTGCTGGTGGGGTTGCAAATTGGTACAACCACTCTGGAAAGCAGTCTGGCGGTTCCTCCGAAAACTGGGCACCTCACTTCCAGAAGATCCTGCTATACCACTCCTGGGCATATACCCAGAGGATTCCCCACCATGTAATAAGGATACATGCTCTACTATGTTCATAGCAGCCCTATTTATAATTGCCAGATGCTGGAAAGAACCCAGGTATCCCTCAACAGAAGAGTGGATGCAAAAAATGTGGTATTATCTACACAATGGAGTACTATTCAGCCATTAGAAACAATGAATTCATGAAATTCTTAGGCAAATGGATGGAGCTAGATAACATCATACTAAGTGAGGTAACCCTGACTCAAAAGGTGAATCATGGTATGCACTCACTAATAAGTGGATATTAACCTAGAAAACTGGAATACCCAAAACATAATCCACACATCAAATGACGTACAAGAAGAAAGGAAGAGTGGCCCCCTGTTCTGGAAAGACTCAGTGAAGCAGTATTCAGCAAAACCAGAACGAAGAAGTGGGAAAGGGTGGGTGGGAGGACAGGGGGAGAGAAGGGGGCTTTCGGGACTTTCGGGAGTGGGGGGTTAGAAAAGGGGAAATCATTTGAAAAGTAAATAAAAATATATCAAATAAAAAAATGTGCAAACTCTTCTGTATATAAAATAACAAATAAGTAAGGGATGCGAGCTGGTAGTATGATGGTTTCAAAGATCACCCTTTCCTATATTGCTGTATTCCTTGGCTTAATCTGGAAGATTGGATTTTTCCTTACCTAAAAGCCTCCCACCTCTTTTAGGCTTGGATTCCAGTGACTCTAGATCATTTCCAAAGAGGATATTCTATCTCAATGCACAAAAATATCTTTCAGTTGACGTGGTTCTAACAAATAAAGAATCTAGCCTTGGATCTGATGCCAGTCCTAAGGAGCAGGAATATTTTGTGCTGTGAACTGATTGTTTCACTACCCCCAACTCTTCCCTAGGAAGCTACTGAGCAAAAGATCAAAATCAATTGTGTTCACATGTATTAGTTACTTTTATTTTCATTGCTGTTACAAAGTATCTGAGAAATACAACTTAAGGAAGGAGAGGCTTATGTGAGGTCTCAGATTTAGGGTACAGTGCATTCATGGTGGGAAGATCGTGGCAGGACCTTGAGGCAGCTGGTCACATTGCATCCACAGTCAAGAAGAAAAGCTGGTGCTCAGCTTTTCTTCAGTCTAGGACCTATAACTCATACAATGGTGTCAATCATTCAAAGCAGACCTTCTGGTATGCCTTTCTGGAAGCATCCTCAGATCCTTCTAAAGATTTGTTACAATGGAGATTCTAAATCCAGTTAAGTTGTCAATATAGGGCAGCAATCAACATAATCATAGTATTATAATCTGCTATTATCAAGATGTATATAGGGAAGTATGTGCTGTTTAGGACACAGAAATCTCATCTGGCTCCTGTTTTCACACCATAGCTTGTTCTTTCCTTCACTTTCTTATTTCCTGGTACAAGACAATAGTGAAGCTAAATATACAGGCTCAGTTTGGTTTTTATTCCTGACTCAACCACTTATGAGGAACAAAGACTTGCGTTTGCAACTTGTTTCCTCTTAAGTGAAATAATGATTGCTATGTGCCCAGCACATAAGGTTATTCATAGGAGCATTGAATGGCTTTAAAATGACAGTCTATTGAAAGTAATGGCATACCTTTGGTACATAATAAGTACTTAATAAATGAGAGAAATTGCTTATTATTCATCGTGTGCAGAGTTCTGTACCAGGTACTCCAAAAGTTCTCACTATCTGAAATTCAACAAACATTTGTGGAGTGCTGTGGGTTACAAAGGATATCATTTCTGTCCCATGGAATCACATCATACCATGGAGACAAATTGATAAACAAATCAATGCAATTAAAGTGTACATTAATCCATACTACCTATACATTCCACACATGTAGACATGGGTGGTTTTCTCTACTTAGATAAAGTATCTGTCTTCAAAAGATAATACAAAAGCAAGCAGAGTAGCAACTTACACAAAGGGAGGCCCAGGTCAGGGGTAAACCTCAAGCACAGAGTATAAAGCAATATTTTGGAGAGTCTGATAGGATCTTAGTCATATGTAGTCACGTACTATGTTAGCTACCATTTTGTAAACCATTTAAAACACTGTGTACCATGTAACCGGGTCAATGCATTTGAGAAAGTCTCATTGCCAAGAAATAATCAATCAGATTTCCCCATCCTTTTTACTTAAAAGGGGTAGAATTACAGTCGATGCCAAGAACTCCTGATAAGATTTGTTTTTTGCATCTGTCTCCCCCAAATCTCTGCAACTATAGAACATTTCTTCTTTTTCTGCTCCCAAAGCCCTAACATGCAATTCTTCAATGTGATACTGCCTTTGCCTCTGCCCCATCATTTCTCCCCTGAGTCCTTGTTTTGCTCACAACTCTGGTCAGTCAATACAGATGTAGTGACATGAAGTTTGAAGTGAGCTACAGGACAAAGCAAACAGAGAACAGATGCTTTGTTTGAGATAATACAAGTTACTGTTATGTTGACTGATAAGGCTTGAGCATATAGAATAGGAGAAAAATGCTATTTTGTAGGAAGGAGAGAGGTAAAAAGATAATATGATGTGAAATACACATGCATTGGGAATGTCTGTATTCACTCAACTCTTACTGTTCCTAGTGGACAGGATTGTCTAAGCAGTGACAGCATTTTAGAGGTAGCAAGGTCTTCTTAAATTCTGAATACCGAACCCCTGACTTTGGAAATGAAATTAAAATCTAGAGAAACAAAGGACACATTTGTTCTTGTTTATAATTTCAAAAATATTTTCTTTTATCCAAGAAATTTCTCTTAGGTCAGAGTTATAATTTATGCCCTGAAAACTGTCTTAGCTGTGGCTAAATATGTACAATCATAGGGATATGAAAATATATGAAATACATAGACTATGTTTATGTATGCTCTGGAAGAAAAATATTTTATCTTGCTTTCTGTCACTGTGACAAAATGTCTGAGAAAATCATCTTAGAAAAGAAAAGATTTATTTTGGTTCATGATGTCATAAGTTTCCATCCACCATCACCTGGATCCATTATTTTGGTTCTATGTTAGGACAATAACTACATCATAGAGGAAGGACATGGTAAAGAAGAGATGCTCATTTCCTGGCATCTAGAAAACTGAGGCAAGAAGGAGCTGGGATAAAAAAATATATCATTCAAGACACATTCCAATTACCTATATATTTCAGATAGACTAATCTTTAAATAGCCTATTAAGCTATGAATTCATCAAGGAGTTAAGCCACATTCCGGTGACCTATATCTTCCAGATAAACAAATCTCTAAATAGGTTATTAAGCTATGAACTCAAAAAGTTAAACCATTGAGGAGGCTGTAGTGGGAGTTTTTTCTACACACTTTTGCTCCTAGTGGATGACATATACACACCTGCCCAGAAGCTATCTTTGGATATGCAAATGAAAGACACACATACATTAACTTATTTTTAAGATGCCTTGGCTACCTCAAAGGCTGGGCAGTTCTATACCTTTCCCTGCTATCCCATGCCTAATAAGGGAAGCAGCCAGTGGCCACTTATCTAAAGTGTGACATGGCTGGTTGGCTTTATTTCCTGCCACTCCTGCATCCCATCCTTCTACCCAAGTCTCAGAAAATCTCCCTGTTCCTCTCTTTGTCACTTACCTAGCAATTCTAAGGGTCCTGCCCAGTGCCCAGCTATTTGCCATTGACATCTCTATTGATCTATCAAAAACCAGTTGGGGACAAGGACCTTTAGAATTTGGACACACAGACTCCTGATTGGATCAAAACATAGAACCAGTCTCCAATGAGAGGCTAGAAGCCTTACAGTAGACTGTACTCTAAACACCCTCCCTTTGTACATCACTATCCTGGGAACCAAGCTTTTACAGAAGTCTGTGGAGGAATATTCCATATATAAGCTATAACAGGGATGTACTCCTATGGATATTTCTTTCAGGATTTATTTTTCTGGGGATAGACATGAGAGCATCAATATCGTGGTGTAGTGGCTTTATGAGTCAAGACTAACTCTGGTTTACTTGGGCCGGGCCACTTCTAAAGCATATGGGTCAATTGCTCATATTACTTAGCCCTTTTGAGCCTCAGTTCCATACCTATAAAATGGAGGGTATGATGATGGAAGTCCTTCCCTGCATTGCTGTCAGGATCAACTGGCAATAGTACACACAAATACGTGAGAAAAGGACTATCACCAATTCCCCCACTCAGTTGGCAGTAGCTAACATTATTAGCTCTGTTGAACAAATTCTGTAGGCATCTTGCAGCAAAGACATTCTAATATGTTTGGTGTCCACTTCAATCTTATTTATTGTGTTTCTCTTGTCCCTTGGGCTATGCTCAATATTTACAGCCTAGGAATTCTGATAGCAGCATCAGCTTTGATTGTGGAACCACCAGGGTGAATTTCTTGGCTGGCCTGTCCTCCAGATGACCATATCATATGACCATCTGGGGACAAGAAGTTCCTGCCAACTGCATTTGGCAGGGGACATGTGGGAAGCAGGTCTGGTAGAGCCTCTGTGTTATTTGGGCAAAGTAAACAGGCAGATGTTGGCTCCAACACAGATATTGTCCAAGATGGTGGCAGCCACTGGTGTCAGGTTATGCTAATTGGGTTACCTCCAGATACAGCAGTCTCATACAGCCCTGGGATATCTCTTGTATTAGAAAGGACTCTTCCTACCTCCCATTTTATTTCAATCCCATGTAAAAGGCATGGTTCAGTTAGGAGGCTTGATATTCAGAATAAGAAGCTCTAATGCTATACCCAGTTTCCTGTTGAGTTACCCTTTTGCTTGAATGAGAAAATGGCATGGCCAAGTTCATCTGGCAAATCATAAGCCCAATAATGGCTAGTCCTTGCATTTGAGGACGAGTCTTCCCATCTTTTATAGACAAGACACACCAAACATTAAGTTAGTTCCCTGCCAGAAGATTCACTAATGCACATGTTCTTCCTTTAATGTGGTATGTTTTCTACAATATTTCTACTTTCCAAGCACAAGCAGTGCTTCACAGTGTGATGGGTCTAGGCTGTTCAATCACAAATATTGACTCTCATTCTGACTCTGCCAAACTATATATTTGTGACCTTGGATAACTGATTTTCCTCCTTAGGGCTCAGTCACCTTGTATAAAAAATGTGAATAATATAGCCCACTCATGTGTTTTAGATATGAAAGGGATCAATTATGTAAATTACTTGCTATTATGCATGGAGAATCTTGTAAGTGCTCATTAAATGTCCAAGCTATTATTTCATGTAAATAGTTTGAGAACAAATAAAGTCACATCTCTTTTAGTAGTGCATTTTATTTCTCTAGTTTCCCATGTGCTCAGATCACCAGGAAACCCAGAATTTTCTATTCATGCCCTTAAATCGCCCAGGACTGATTCTTTAACATAAAGGAGATACTTGCATCACAAATTCCTCTCAGAGAGCTGAGGAATACAGTCAGCAGGAGGCTTACATTTTCTCCTGCTGTGTTATGTAGGTTTGGCACTACAACCTGGAACTACTTTACTCACTAAGCCAGCTGTTGACTTAGAGATGCCAAGCCTGACCCAGTGTTAGTTTTTCCAGAAGGTAGATGAGGAACAACTCAGCTTCCATTCCATGGGGGATATATATTGATAGTCTAAGATGCTACCAGGCCTAGCCTTCAGGTATAGCACTACTAACTATATAGGGTGTAATATTGATCCTAGTGCTATAGTTGGCAAATTATAATTCAGACCAAAGCATTTCATGTTACACATATATACATAAATTCACATTTATATATGTGCATATATATAACATATATATAGATAAATTACACATATCTATCTATGTACATACATATCAAATAATAAAACACACACAATGTAAGCAGTGTGCATGAATCATGGATTGTGTAGTTAATTTTTATAACCACTATCTTAAACTGAATAAAATGCCCAAGACAGTCTCTTAAAGAACAAAAATTTATTTTCTCACAATTTGAAATAATAAAAATAAAAATGCTAAATCATTGGGTTCCTGACTAGGACTCTCTTTTCAGCTTAGAGATAACCATTGCATACTTACATGCCCATCCTGAATGAGTCTTCAGTTTGTCTCTACAGTGCATTTCTGCATTGTGTCTCCACAGTACATCTCTGTAGTATGTCTCCACAGTGCATCTCTGCAGTATGTCTCTACAGTTCATCTCTGCAGTGTATCTCTAGAGTGCATCTCTGCAGTGTGTCTCCACAGTGCATCTCTTCAGTGTATCTTTGGTTTCTCCCAGTTATGAGGCAGTAATTTTATCAAAACCACACCCTCACTACCTCATCTAACCTTCATGACTTCGAAAAGCCCATGTTTCTAAAGAGAATCCAACTGTTAAGCAAGACACTAATATTTAATTACCCTATGAATGAGCCACATGAATCTTCCCCACTTTATTTTTTTTTTTAGAATAAGCCTTTCCCTTTTA
This sequence comes from Apodemus sylvaticus, assembly GCF_947179515.1. Classification (NCBI taxonomy): domain Eukaryota; kingdom Metazoa; phylum Chordata; class Mammalia; order Rodentia; family Muridae; genus Apodemus; species Apodemus sylvaticus. Next base: position 56,440,610 of record NC_067492.1, on the reverse strand, counting down.
CATTGCTCTTTTAAAAATTTTCTATATTCTTTGTTTACATTCCAAATGCTTTCCCCTTTCCTGGTTCCTGCCTCCCCATATGTCCCATAAGCCCTCTTCTCTCCACCCATTCTCCAATCACCCCCTCCCTTTCTCTGTCCTGGTACTCCCCTACAATGCTGGATCAAGCCTTTCCAGGATCAGGCCCTTTCCTTCCTTCTTCATGGGAATCATTTGGTATGCTATTTGTGTCTTGAGTATTCAGAGCTTCTGGGCTAATTAATATCTACTTATCAGTGATTGCATTCCATGTGTATTCTTTTGTGATTGGATTACCTCCCTTAGGATGATATTTTCTAGTTCCAACCATTTGCCTAAAAATTTCATGAATTTATTGTTTTTAATTGCTGAGTAGAATTCCATTGTATAAATATACTACATTTTCTGTTTCCATTCCTCCATTGAGGGACATCTGGGTTCTTTCCAGCTTCTGGCTATTATAAATAAGCCTGTTATGAACATAGTGGAGCATGTGTCCTTATTGCATGTTGGGGAATCCTCTGGGTATATGCCCAGGAGTGGTATAGCCTGTTCCTCTAGAAGTGTCATGCCCAGTTTTCTGAGAAACTGTCAGACTGATTTCCAGAGTGGTTGTACTATCTTACGATCCCACCAGCAGTGTTCCTCTTTCTCTGCATCCTTGCCAACACCTGCTGTGTCCATTGAAGAGAGTGGGGTGTTTAAGTTACCCGCCATTATTGTGTGGTATGCTAGGTGTGCTTTAAGCTTCAGTAAAGTTTCCTTTATGAATGAGGTTGCCCTTGTATTTGGAGCATAGATGTTCTTCAATGGACAGATCAGGGAAACACAAACTAAACAAAGACACAGTGAAACTAACAGAAGTTTTGGACCAAATGGATTTAATAGATATCTATAGAACATTTCATCCTAAATCAAAAGAATATACCTTCTCCTCAAAACCTCATGGTACCTTCTCCAAAACTAACCATATAATTGGTCACAAAACAGACCTCAACAGATATAAGAAGATCAAACTAATTCCATGCCTCCTATCAGATCACTATGGAGTAAAGGTGGTCTTCAATAGCAACAAAAACAACAGAAAGCCCACATACATGTGAGCAATGCTCCACCCAATGATACCTTGGTCAATGAAGAAATAAGGAAAGAAATCAAAACATGTTTAGAATTTAATGAAAATGAAGGCACAACATACCCAAGTTTCTGGGACACAATGAAAGCAGTGCTAAGAGGAAAACTCATAGCCCTGAGTGCCTCCAAAAGGAAGCTGGGGAGAGCATACACTAGCAGCTTAATGGCACAACTGAAAGCTCTGGAAGAGAAAGAAGCTAACACACCCAAGAGGAGTAGGAGGCAGGAAGTCATCAAACTCAGGCTGAAATAAACCAAATAGAAATGAAAAGAACCATACAAAGAATCAACAAAAATAGGAGCTTGTTCTTTAAGAAAATCAAGAAGATAGATAAACTCTTAGCCAGACTAACCAGAGGGCACAGAGACAGTATCCAAATTAACAAAATCAGAAATGAAAAGGGGAAAAAAAATCAACAGAAATGGAGTAAATTCAAAAAAATCACCAGATCCTACTACAAAAGCCTTTATTCAACACACCTGGAAAATCTGGAAGAAATGGATAATTTCCTAGACACATACCAAATACCTAAATTAAATCAGGATCAAATAGACCACCTATACTGTCCCATAATCCCTAGCGAAATAAAAATGGTCATTGACAGTCTTCCAACCAAACAAAGCACAGGACCAGATGGTTTTAGTGTAGAATACTATCAGACCTTCAAAGAAGACCTAAAACCAATACTCTTCAAACTATTCCATAAAATAGAAAGAGAAGGAACACTATCCAGCTCATTCAATGAACCCACAATTTTGCTGATACCAAAACCACACAAAGATCCAACAAAGAAAGAGAACTTCAGACCAATTTCCCTTATGAATATCAACGCAAAAATACTCAATACTTTTCTTGGCAACCAAATCCAAGAACATATAAAAACAATCATTCACCATGACCACGTAGACTTTATCCCAGGGATGCAGGGATGGTTCAATATATGGAAATCCATCAATGTAATGCACTACATAAACAAACTCAAAGAAAAAACACATTATCATTTCATTAGATGCTGAAAAGGCATTTGACAAAATTCAGTATCCTCTCATTTCATCATGTTCTTTCCAAGACCTTTAACATAAAAGGATGCTGAATTTTGTCAAATGCTTTTTCAGTATCTAATAAAATGACCATGTGGTTTTTTTCTTTGAGTTTGTTTATGCAGTGGATTACATTGATGGATTTACGTATATTGAACCATCCCTGCATCCCTGGAATGTTAGGAAAGAAGTCAGGAGTCATGGATCCAAGCATCAACAACAGAATACAAGAGATGGAAGATAGAATCTCAGATGCAGAAGATACTATAGAAAGCATTGATACAACAGTCAAAGAAAATGAAAACTGCAAAAAGCTCCTGACCCAAAATATTCAGGAAATCCAGGACAAAATAGGAAGAGCAAAACTAAGGATTATAGGCATAGAAGAGAGTGAAGATCTCTAATTGAAAGGGCCTGTAAATGTCTTCAACAAAATTATAAAAGAGAATTTCCCTAACTTGAAGAAAGAAATGCTCATGAACATACAAGAAGCCTACAGAACTCCAAATAGATTTGACCAGAAAAGAAATTCATCCTATCATATAATAATTAAAACATCAAATGTACTAAACAAAGAAAGAATATTAAAAGCAGTATGAGAAAAAGGTCAAGTAACATATAAAGGTAGACCATCAGAATTACACCGAATTTCTCACCAGAGACTATGAAAGCCAGAAGAGCCTGGGCAGAAGTCATGCAGACCCTAAGGGAACACAAATGCCAACCCAAACTGCTATATCCAGCAAATCTCTCAATTACCATAAATGGAGAAACCAGGGTTTTTCATGACAAAAACAAATTTAAAAAGTATCTATCCACAAATCCAGCCCTTCAAAGGATAATGAATGGAAGACACCAACAAAGGGAGGGAAACTACACATAGGAAAAAGTAAAAAAGTAATCTTTCAACAAACCCAAAAGAAGATAACCACACAAACATAAAAATTACATCAAAAACAGCAGGAAGCAACAATCACTATTCCTTAATATCTCTTAACATCAATAGACTCAATTCCCCAATAAAAAGACATAGACTAACAGACTGGATTCGTAAACAAGACCCAGTATTTTGCTGCATACAGGAAATGCATCTCAGTGTCAAAAAAAAATACTACCTGAGAGTAAAAGGCTGGAAAACAGCCTTTTTTGGTCCCAGGAAGCAAGCCAGAATAGACTTACCGCCAAAAGTCATCAAAAAAGATACAGAAGGCCACTTTATACTCATCAAAGGAAAAATCTACCAGGAAGAACTCTCAATTTTGAATATCTATACCCCAAGTACAAGGGCAGCTACATTCATAAAGGAAACCTTACTAAAGCTTAAAGCATACATCACACCCCACACAATAATTGTGGTGGACTTAAATACCCCACTTTCTTCAATGGATGAGGGAAACACAAACTAAATGGAGTCACAGTGAAACTAACAGAAGTTTTGGACCGAATGGACTTAATAGATATTTATAGAACATTCCCTTCTAAATCAAAAGGATATACCTTCTTCTCAGCACCTCATGGTACCCTCTCCAAAACTGACCATATAATTGGTCACAAAACAGTCCTCAACAGATATAAGATGATCGAACTAATTCCATGCCTCCTATCAGATCACTATGGAATAAGGGTTGTCTTCAATAGCAACAAAAACAACAAAAAGTCCACATACACATAGAAGCTGAACAATTCTCTACTCAATGATACCTTGGTCAAGGAAGAAATAAGAAAAGAAATCAATGGCAGTATACTTATGAGACCCAAAAAACCTCCATCAGAGAACCTTCAGCTGATAAACAACTTCAGCAAAGTAGCTGGATATAATATTAACTCAAGCAAATCAGTAGCCTTCCTATACTCAAAGGATAAACAGACTGAGAAAGAAATTAGGGAAATGACACCCTTCACAATAGCCACAAACAATATAAAGTATCTTGGTATGACTCTAACCAAACAAGTGAAAGATCTGTATGACAGGAACTTCAAGTCTTTAAAGAAAGAAATCAAAGAAGACCTCAGAAGGTGGAAAAATATTCCATGCTGTTGGATTGGCTGGATTAATATACTAAAAATGGCCATCTTGCCAAAAGCAATCTACAGATTCAATGCAATCCCCATCAAAATCCCAACTGAATTCTTCATAGACTTAGAAAGAGCAATTCTCAAATTCATCTGCAATAACAACAACAACAACAAAAACAGAAACAGGATGACTAAAACTATTCTCAACATTAAAAGAGCTTCTGAGGGAATCAGTATCCCTGACCTCAAGCAGTACTACAGAGAAATAGTGTTAAAAACTGTATGGTATTGGTACAGTATAAGCAGGTAGATCAATGGAATAGAATTGAAGACTCTGAAATAAACCCACACAATTATGGTCACTTGATCTTTAACAAAAGAGCTACAACCATCCACTGAAGAAAAGATAGCCTTTTCAACAATGGTGCTGGTTCAAGGTCAGCATGCGGAAGAATGCAAATTGATCCATTCTTAGCTCCTTGTACTAAGCTCAAGTCCAAGTTGATCAAGGACCTCCACATAAAACCAGACATATTGAAACTAATACAAAAGAAACTGGGGAAGAGCCTTGAGCACATGGGCACAGGGGAAATTTTCCTGAAGAGAACACCAATAGCTTATGCTCTAAGATCAAGAATTGACAAATGGGACCTCATAAAATTACAAAGTTTCTGTAAGGTAAAGGACACTGTCAAAAGGACAAAACGGCAACAAACAAATTGGGAAATGTTCTTTACCAACCCTATATCCAACAGAGGGCTAATATTCAATATATAAAAAGAACTCAAGAAGGTAGACTCCAGAGAGTCAAATAACTCTATTAAAAACTGGGGTGCAGAGCTAAACAAAGAATTTTCACTTGAGGAATATCGAATGGTTGAGAAGCATCTAGAGAAATATTCAACATCCTTAGTCATCAGGGAAATGCAAATCAAAACAACCCTGAGATTTCACCTCACACCAGTCAGAATGGCTAAGATCAAAAACTCAGGAGAAAACAGGTGCTGGTGAGGATATGGAGAAAGAGGAACACTCCTCCACTGCTGGTGGGATTGCAAGCTGGTACAACCACTCTGGAAATCAGTCTGGCATATCCCCCCCCAAAAAAACCGAGCATAATACTACCCCATTATACCACTCCTGAGTATATATCCCAAGGATTCCGAGCATGTAATAAGGACACATGCTCCACTATGTTCATAGCAGCCCTATTTATAATAGCCAGAAGCTGGAAAGAACCCAGATGTCCCTCAATTCAAGAAATGGATACAGAAAATGTAGTATATTTACACTATGGAATACTACTTAGATATTAAAAACAATGAATTCATGAAATTCTTAGGGAAGTGGATGGGACTGGAGAATGTCATCCTGAGTGAGGTGACCCAATCACAAAAGAACACACATGGTATGCACTCACTGATAAGTGGATATTAGCCCAGAAGCTTGGAATACCCAAGAAACAATTCCCATATCAAATGATGCCCAAGAAGAAGGAAGGAAAGGCCCCTGGTCCTGGAAATGCTCAGTGCAGAAGTGTAGGAGAATACCAGGATAGAGAAACGGGAACTGGGTGATTGGGGAACAGGAGTAGGGAAGAGGGATTATGGGACTTTCAGGGAGGGGTTATCCAGGAAAGGGGATATCATTTGAAATGTAAATAAAGAATATATTGAATAAAAAGAAGAAGAAAGAAATAGATTTAACTATAAAAGAAAAAAATATTACTGGATGGCAGGAAGGGTATTCAATACCAACAACCCCCTAAATCCACACTGTATTGTATTATTCATATTTAATTACAGTTACTTTAGGAAACTGTATCAAATTGAACTATGCTGACGACACCCTAGGCTAAAAAATGTGCAGGAGAACAATTCATGCTTCACTGCTCTCTGTATTCCATATTAAATACTTATACCCTCTTCTTCACTCACTCTCTGAAGAGGCATCATGAACTAGATGTAGTCACACCTCACTATCATCAGTGGATTGGTTCCAGGATTCCTAAATATATCCCAGTCTAGGGGCTAACATTCTCAAATATAGTATTTACCTGCATCTTATGTACATCCTTCCATGTACTTTATTTTAATACATAATAAACTTTAAATGACATACAAATAGTTGCAACACTACTTCTAGTAAAAGTGACAAGTCTATATGTATTTAATGCATGCATATTTTTCAGATACTTTCAAACTGCAAGTCGTGATACTTGCAAGTATGAAGGTTAACTGTATCATTCTCATTCCCAGTGATCACATGGGGAAACTGAGGCTCAAAGGCTTAAGAAACCTGCTTAGTGTGTCATAAGCAGCACGTGTTGGGTGTGGATTAGAAGAATGGTCCTTAGCGAAATACTCCATAGACAGTTATTAATGAGCATGCTATATAAATAGAAACTCTGAGGCTCAGTTAGCACATCACATGCCCAAGATCTCTTACAAATTTGCACCTTGTCCAAGACCAGTTCTTTCTTTGCTTTCCTCTGGAGTGGGCTGCACTGTGCAGTCTCTCAAAGCTGCTGGCCTGTGGAATAAATGAATACAAATGAAGGCTGATTTGTATTCATTTACTGCTAACTGGAAGATTTGCACTTTATTCTCTCTGCTCACACCTCCAACAAACACATCCTCATGCAGATTCTTTTGGGTCTTCAGGGATCTGTCTTCTTCCTCAAAGTCACTGGCTGGCCCTAGCAAACTAAGGTAATAGCTACATCTGGGAGCATAGCACTACCAGGATCCATTGAAACAGTGGCAGATGCTATTGCTTTACCTAGAGTGGAAATTAAATGCAGATGGCAAAACCACAAAGGAGTTCAGTATTCCAAGGACTGGACACAGTTGTAAGAGGCTTTGGAGGGAATTATTTCAGCTAATTAGCATTTTAATAATTCATTGAAATAATGGTACTCTAACAGGGTTAAAGGGGTATTGGATTTCTTTTTTTATTGTGTCCACATTCATGAGACAGTTATCATTTTTCTCTTAAATCTGAAGAAATATTTTTAAATGATACTTTCAGGTAAAGAGTTCTGTTCCACTTAAAATCAAGAATAAAACTTTATTGAAAAAAAAACTAATGTATGAGTAATAAGTAATAAGACAATAGGGCCAAATACAAGCCTTAACAATACTGTGAGGTCATTGGATGCTTTCTGAGTTGATTAGCCTATTCTTTTAACTCTTAGGTCTTACACATCCATAGTAATGCTGAACTGAGTGACAGAATTTGCAATTATGCGTGTTCTAATCAGCTACTCAGTAGTTCTGTCAGCCTAGAAGGCATGCCATCTTCTCCATTTCTATTTCCCTATATATGTCCTTACTTACACCATTGTCCTAACAAATTAAACTAAGCCTAGTCACTGAAATCACAATACCACCCAAAAAATTACATAAGAAAGGAAAGATTTATATAAGCTCATAGTTTCTAGTTTATCCTGGTAGCAAGATATTGCAGAGAAGTTCAGATCCTGGAGGTGGGCGCATGTGTTTGAGTCTGTTCATCCTATAGTGAACCATAAAGACAAGACCAGTGTAGGAAGTTCAGATATAACTTTCAAAGGCTCAATTCTAATGAAATCTTCAGATAGGTCCCACTTCCCAACAGTTACCAGTCTCCCAAAATAGTACCAACAATGGAAACCAGTATTCAAAGTTTGAGCTTTCAGAATCAAATCTGAGCACCTATATAAGGTAATTAAGTAGCTACCACAGCCAGTTTGATGGGCATAAGAATTTCATTATTATGAGCACAATTACAGAGAGTGGCTTGGAATTCTGTACATTATTCATTCATGTTTAACGAGTCTCTCATTTTGGAAGAAAAGATCTGGTCTTCTCCTTGAACAGAAGGAAACCCACTAGCCACCGTAGAAAAAGCAAAGTACAGTATAAACACAGGAGGATGTTAATTTAGACTAAATAATAATGCTACTTTATGGAGCTTTTTAGAGGCTAAATTTTACATATTGACATAGTTATGCGTTGGCACAAAATAAGAGTCAAGATGCTCTGACTGAGGTTGGGATTTCCTACAAGGAAAAGATTATCCGACTTATCTCTTACAAGAGGATTGAAAATGGAACCCCACCACAAAAACCACTGACCTTCAATTTGTCCTACCTAGAAGGTATGCTCAGAAAAAGATGGCCAGGAAATTGTGAGAATGGCCAATCAATGACTGGTTCAGCTTGAGACCCATGCCATGAGAGGAAGACCACCCTGAGACTGCCTGAAGAGCCAGGAACCAAAGGCTGTATAGTCCAGAGAACTAGAATAGAATCAAACACAACTGGGGGAAAGGATAATGAAATGAGTTCTAATGATATTCTGCAATAGTTATAGATTGGAGCCTAGCCCAATTGTCATCAGAGAGGCTTCATCCAGCAACTGATGGAAATGTGGAGCACCACAGGCAAGCATTGGGTGGAGCTTGGGGAATACTGTGGAAGAAGAGGAGGAAGGGTTTTGGGAACCAGGGCAGATAAGGACACCACAAGAAAACCCACAGAGTCAACTAACCTGGACTCATAGGAACTCACAGAGAATGAACTGTCAGCCAAGGAGTCTGCCCAGGACTAACCTAGGCCCCCTGCACCTATATTAAAGTTGTGTAACTTGGTCTTCTTGTGGGACTCCTAACAGTGGGAACATGGTCTGTCTCTGACACTGTTCCCTCCCTTTGGGACCCTTTCCTCATACTGGTTTGCCTTATTCAACCTTAATAAAAGAGGAGATGCCTAGTCCTACAGAAAATTGATACCCCGTGGCTGGTTGATATCTATGGGAGGGCTGCCCTTTTTTGAAGAGAAACAAAGGAGAAGTGGATGAGGGAGAAGGTGTTGAGGAGGGACTGGGAGGATAGAAGGGAGGGAAAACTGAGAGATAGATAGATAGATAGACAGACAGACAGACAGACAGACAGACAGCTAGGATACACTTTAAAAAAAAGAAAGAGAGAAAAAAGAAAATGGGACCCAGAAGGTATTGAGCTATATAAAAACAAGACTATTTTTTTTCTGAATATTGGACTCTTGCAGTTTCAGAATCAGAACAGGGATACTCAAGAATAAGTCATAGTGGAAAGAGTCTATATGGTCCTTTGGCCATGAAGGTAACCTAGGAATGAGTCCTGGAAAGGCCCCAGTAAGATATTCACAGCTGAACCACATCTTAGAAGTGTGAGGTTCTTAGTATGCTAATATGAGTTATACAGATGTCACTTTTGAGATATTAGTGTAAATATAATTACTCCTCAGCTAGGATATCCAGAAAAGCAACCCTGGAGAGGTTACATTTATTCTTATTTTATGGGAATGAAGAAATTTATAACAGATAAACTATATAGTCATGTGGACTTCTAGAGAGACTGGAAGAAAGGTTTTTGATAAACACAAATATTCATTCATAATAATTATTGAGTGTCTAACACTAACTTTATAATGTCTGGCAGCATCTTTAATTACTTTTCTCTTTATTTTCATGATGTTTTTATTGGTTATTTTGGAATTTCACATCACAAACCCTGACCACACTCACTTCCCCATTCTACCAGGTTTTTCCCCCAACTATGTTGCACCCCTTTAAGAAGGAGAGAAGAAGAAAATAAGAAAACAAGTCCAATTTGTGTTGCCCGTATACTCAGTGAAACATGGTCAAAATCCAGTTCTTTTCTTTTTCCCTATCTTTTTTGTATTCATGCTATCTTGTCTTTTTTCTATGTTCTATTATAAGATAACTTAAATTTTACGAAACAAAACAGGGCATAATTGAATGTGCAATACCATTAATGCAGGAAGCTGGCGCCATTTGAAGAAGCATTAATCATCATTTCTTATATTTGTTAGTTTTACAGTTAAGGGAAAAACTTTATCTATGTTACTTTATCTGATTTGTATAGAACTGCTCATGCTAGACAGGAATTATTTTCCCAATTTATCAAGAAGAAAGTTAAAATTTAGTGCAGCTAAAAGCTTTGTTCCAATTCTTTATAACTGCACCTAGTCCAGCTTTCTTTCCATACCCAGAGCTGAATCATAGCTTACTAGACTATTGTTCTCATTGTACTCAGAGGGCCTGGATCACACTTGGAATATGATGTTAAGGCTTATGGGATTTACACTAAAGAATTACCAACAAGATAAAGAGGTTTTATGGTCAAACCTTGAGGAGATTTTTCAAGGGGTCTAATTTTCTAGAGTACATATCTAAAGGGATATTGAAGCATTGAACTTGTAAGAAGGTACCCTTCCTTACAGTGTAGAGAAATAGAAGGAGGGTAAAAGGTGAAGAAACCCTAGGAAGATGTTCCTACCTGTTGGCTTCCTCCCAGCTTCCATTATACTGGCACCTCTGAGGACAATTATGTTTTGAACAAATGGAATCTCATTGTTGAGCAACAGAAGGGTAAAAGGTGAAGGAATCCCAGGATGATGCTCTGACATGTTGGCTCCAGCTTCTGTTGTATTGTTCTCACTGAATACAATTATGTCCCTAAACAGAATATCAAAATAAAGAAAATTAAATTACAGAAACAGTACCCCCTCACAGAACTCAAAGTATAATATGGAGTTGAATCTAAGAATGTAACTTTCTGGAGCTCAAGAATATCATTAATGGGAGTCTAGAAAAGGGGAAATCATTTGAAATGTAAATAAAAATATATCGAATAAAAACATTAATGTTATTCCTAGAACTTATCGTATCAAGTTGGATATGATGGAAAAATGGAAATATGAGTAAACAAGTCAAATGAGGGAAGTTTACAAAAAGAAATGATATCCCTAGACTGTGAACAGTTGTGGGGGACTGTACTGGCTAGTTTTGTGTGTCAACTTGACACAGGCTGGAGTTATCACAGAGAAAGGAGCTTTAGTTGGGGAAGTGCCTCCATGAGATCCAGCTGTGGGGCATTTTCTCAATTAGTGATCAAGGGGGGAGGGCCCCTGTGGGTGGCTCCACCTTTGGGCTGGTAGTCTTGGGTTCTATAAGAGAGCAGGCTGAGCAAGCCAGGGGAAGCAAGCCAGTAAGAAACATCCCTCCATGGCCTCTGCATCAGCTCCTGCTTCCTGACCTGCTTGAGTTCCAGTCCTGACTTCCTTTAGTGATGAACTGCAACGTGGAAGTGTAAGCTGAATAAACCCTTTCCTCCCCAACTTGCTTCTTGGTCATGATGTTGTGCAGGAATAGAAACCCTGACTAAGACAGGGACTGAATTTGACAGTAGTGTAAAACACAGTTCCATTTGTACAGTGTAATAACTTTCTAGGTAAATAAACAATATCCACTTCTAAAAAATAATAATAAATAGAAAAAATAAAATCTTATCTTTGAAAAAGAAGAATATCATTAATGCCTGGGGTCTTTCACTTACCCTTCTTTCTGGCAGTACTAGCATCCTTGTTCTAAGCATATCCATGAATGTCACAAAAGAGCTCCTGGTATCCTTGAGAATTATATACTTTCTTTATTCATTTTTATCAAGAGGAAAATGTCCCAAAGTACAGGATATAATCATTTGGCAATGGATCAATATGGTTCATCTTAGGTTATGTAACCCCAAATTAATTAAAGGTGCATTTCATAGTCAATTGTATTAGGTAAATCAGAGAGAACCCATGGAATTTACCCAGGAATAAAGTGACTTTTTTGAGTCACATGTACAGCATGGCAGAAGAATAGACAGATAAATTTGTTTTTTATTAGACCTCTAATTAAAACTGTGGAGGAGCCAGGCAGTGGTGGTACACACCTGTAATCCCAGCACTCTGGGAGGCAGAGGCAGGTGGATTTCTGAGTTCGAGGCCAGCCTGGTCTACAGATCCAGGACAGCCAGGGCTATACAGAGAAACCCTGTCTCAAAAAAAAAAAAATCCAAAAAACAAAACAAAACAAAACTGTAGAGGAGCCCAGAGTGTTCAGGAGAGACAGATTAATTGTAATGCATTTATACAACTGGGATACCCTATGATACTGACTCTCCACATTAAAATGGCCTTGGAGTCCTTAACTTGGGCTAAATCAAGCACCTTGCCCCACCATCCCAACTCCCGGATTAACAGTCTTAAGGGATCTAGCCAGTACATGCCTCTTGACTTGTTCTAGTGTAAAGGCTGAAGATTCTTTTCTCTTCAGCAAAGCAATGATTATATTTGACTACAAGGCCCAAAACCTGTACTTGTCATCTATTCCTATTAAAAGGAAATAGAAGAGAGAAATAGCACGAGGAGAATGCTGACATATGAAGGATGTGCATCTAACCCAAACAATTGCTAAGTGGTGGTGTCAGATCCTTGAGGATACTGTGAACTTCTGACCCAAATTATAATGGAATCACTGACTTTGATCCTCTACTGTAGTAAATTGATCAGCTCTCTGTATTCTAAATACATCTTAAGATAAATATTCTTCTTGCTCTAATATGCAACCCAAAATGAGCCAATCAGTTGGAATGTGTCTAACCATAAGGTCTAGGAAAGCTTTGTCTTCTGAGACTGGATGTAGTTAGATAGAAGCTGGCTGACCATCTGTCCAGGGAGCTATGAAAAGGAACTTCACATTGATAAGAAGAGCAACAATTTCTTAGAACTATTTCTATTCTGATATGCAAATAATATTCTAAACCAAGACAAAAAAAAAAGGGAAGTCAAGCATGTATAATGCACTACAATCAAAGTAACTTGAATGGATAATGAGAATATCATTCTCTAAAAATGAATTAGCAAGGAAATAATATTCACCTATTCATTCATTTGTTCTTCAACCATTTATTCAACCTTAAAAATATGTTAGGCACTAAAAATTCAATGACAAATAAAACCAAGAGCTTTCTTTCCTGGGATCCATACTCTAGATGTTGCAGTGTGATGGGACACACTTGTAACCCCAGCACTGAGTTAACAAGAAACACAAACCCTAGGGGCTCACTGACCAGCCATCCTGGCCTACTTTTTGAGTTCTAGGACAGTGAGAAAACTTGACTCAAAATTTAGGACAACTCTTGACAAGACACCTAAGGTTGTCTTCTAGCCTAATATTAATACATGTTTATACATATTACATGCACCCACAGAAACTTGAACATATACCAAAATATATATATATATGCAAAGAAAGAAAGAAAGGAGAGAGCGGGAGGATGGAGAGAGAGAGAGAGAGAGAGAGAGAGAGAGAAACCTGGAGGAATTTTAGAGGTGACTAAGTCTCTACTCCCATCACAGCATAGAGGAATAAGGCCTTGACAGAAAAATAGTTTCAAGGGAAGGGGCTAAAGGAGTGGTTCTTAACCTGTGGGTCATGAACTATTTGGGTGTCAAATCACAGAGCTCATCTAAAAGCACTTGAAAACACAGATATTTACATTGCAATTCACAACGATAGCAAATTATAGTAATGAAGAAGCACCAAGAATAATTTTATGGTTGGGGATCACTACAGCATGAGGAACTGTATTAAAGGGTCACAGTTTTAGGAAGGTTGAGAAACACTGAACTAAGGTATATATAATATCTTGGGGTCTTGCTTCTGATAGTTGCCATACCTTTATGCTCTGAAAATTCAGCCCAGCACACCTTGGTCCCCCATATGGCTTACATAAGTCCCATTGTGACTAAGTCTGTTTCTCTGGAAGGGACAAGTGGTAAGCTTTGGTGGCATCTGTGTGGTTGACTCTGCCAACATCAGTGCTTACCATCTGGAGAGTCATAGCTGCTTCCATCTAGACTTCAAAGACAACTCAGAAATCCTGAGGGCCCTGGCAAAGAGTTGACATATGGATGGAGCTACCAAAGAAAATCCCCACTAGGATAATGCCAAGAGGAGCAACATGAGCAAGGCTGACCTATGGCACTCTGGAATGGCATTCCTTGACATCTTAGGGGAGATAGAGGCACAAGACTCCAACCTGTGATAGGTGTAAGTGGGCTTGCACCAGCAATACTAATGTCCCTGATGTTCTGTTGAGCCTTGAAGATTATCGCCCTTCCAGTAAGCCAATAATATTATTTCAAGCCTGATTTTATAATGTTTGTCTTGATGGATTTGGGGATTAGTTGGAATTTGTTACTCCTTTCTTCCCTCCTTTTTCTCACATTGGCATGAGGATGTCTATCTCATGCCTCCATCACTGCTGTAAGAAACCTATGCCACTAGCATAGATGAAAACCAAATATCAGTATTTGTTGACTAACAATGAATATTCGAGCATCAGCAGCTTTATTTGCTTATCAAGTATGTTGATTTCCTTGGAAGTCTATGATCATGCTCGTCAGCGTCTTCCTCTCCAGTATTACTAGTATCTGAATTCCATCAAATCACACATCACACCTCATGCAGTGATATATGTGCTACAGAAAACCAGAAAGTTGATAAGTTATACAATATTTTTAAAAAGATACAAAGAGGAGGAGAAAGAGAAAACTCAAAGAATCAGTGCTGGGGATGTCAGAATTTGGAGTTGGCAAATGAGGGTCTAGATATCTGAAGTTCCCATGTGGGAAGTGTTGTGATCATAAAAAGAGAAAGTGGCCATGCCTAGGCATCCCTTCCCCCCAAGGGACCAGACATGCAAGAGTATAGTATAGAATAGAGTTTGTTCAGGGCGTGGGGAGGGGAGTTAAGTGTAGGAGAAAGGCAGAGAAAAGGAGAGAATAAAGAAGTACAGGCCAGCCATGACCACATGGAGAGAGGGGGCAGGAAAGCGGGAGAGAGAAGAACCAAAGAGGGTAAGAGAGAAGCTAAGAGAGGAAGAGAGGCAAGAGAGAGCCACGCAGTCCTTTTTATAGTGAGTCAGTCCTACCTGTGGGGTGCCATGTAAATGTGGGGTGGACTTTAGAAGGTCAAAGCATCAATGATTGGAAGTTTGTAAACAGAATCAGGAGGTCATGACCTGAGCAAGTCTTCCAGGTGGGCTCTATGATGTATGACAAGGTGCTGTCACTGTGTTAGTGACCCGTTCAACTATGTTTTACGTAAGAAGGTGCATTCATAGCAGCCCTATTTATAACTGCCAGATGCTGGAAAGAACCCAGGTATCCCTCAACAGAAGAGTGGATGCAAAAAATGTGGTATATCTACACAATGGAGTACTATTCAGCCATTAGAAACAATGAATTCATGAAATTCTTAAGCAAATGGATGGAGCTAGAGAACATCATACTAAGTGAGGTAACCCAGACTCAAAAGGTGAATCATGGTATGCACTCACTAATAAGTGGATATTAACCTAGAAAACTGGAATACCCAAAACATAATCCACACATCAAATGAGGTACAAGAAGAAAGGAGGAGTGGCCCCTTGTTCTGGAAAGACTCAGTGAAGCAGTATTCGGCAAAACCAGAACGGGGAAGTGGGAAGGGATGGGTGGGAGGACAGGGGGAGAGAAGGTGGCTTATGGGACTTTCGGGGAGTGGGGGGCTAGAAAAGGGGAAATCATTTGAAATGTAAATAAAAAATATATCAAATAAAAAAAGAAGAAAAAGAGATAAAAATAAAAAGAAGGTGCAATATTCATTAGTCTTGTACAAATGATAAGCTCACAGGCCTGGTTTCTCTGATATACTCTTGTTATACTCCATATATTTCTAATTAAATTCACAGGTGGCCATATTTATAACAACAAACAAGTAACTTGTATCTCACAGTGGTTATGAATAGATAGTGATTTGATTCTGACACAAATAAGAGTCACAGTCATTCTACTTGAGTACTTTACTTAAATCGAGTAACTTTAAAATGGACTCATAGACTAATGCCCACTGTTCTACACAGCAGAAAGAGCCAGGGCTGAGGACTGCCTTCTCTCCACAAGCATAGTTTTATTTTAAAAACAAAAAAAAAGTTACTTTAACTCAACTACTACAGCTAGAAAGAAAATTTTTCCTCAGAATAGACTAAACTTCAATCTTACCTATACCCCACTTACATACTTAGATGGAACACTGAGCGTAGATTTTTAAAGTGGATGCTGTAACAAATCAAAGTTTGAAGAGCTATTGGGAGAAAATGAGCATATAAATTTGAGGTGCCCTGGAAAAATTCTATGGTTTGAATGTTTGCAGACCCTCCAAAATTTCTGTAGAAACTTAATCCCAATGTGACAGTACTATGAGGCAGGAAACAATCCTCCCCAGGCACTGACCTGCAGGCATCTTGATCAAGAGCTTCAGATCCCCAGAACAGTAAGAAATATTTTTACCTATCCAGAAATATTTCATATATACCCAGCACAGGTCCTCTGCCTATTAATGCCAGAAGGTAACAACCCGATTTGTAAAGAGTGTGAAGAAAGTTATGATGGCTCGGACTTTGGAAAAGAATGGAGCTAGAGAAACGCTGCATTCTGTTTTCATTATTGGAGTTCTATTAAATACTGGTGGGGCTGCAGACACCTGAAAAATCCTGACAGGTGAGATAACAAGCTACGTCTCACAAACACATACCTTAAGATTAAACAAGATCATATTTGGAGGAAAGACAGTGGTGGCAGCAGCAACAGCAGCAGGGGCTGGTCCAGAGGAAGGGCCATCAGCAGTGGAACCAAGCTGACAGGGTCCAGGCAGATCCTGTGCCCACGACCACTGGCCATCGCTGGCCAGCCGGGCTGCAAGCAGCGGAGGATTTACAGCGCCTTTCACCACGCAGAAGCCACTTCAGAACTCTGCCTCCCACCAGTCAGTTACTAGAGACTGGCCTCCATCTTGGTTCTCGGAAGCCAGAGAGGTCAGACAGACTGAGGTATGCAAATACACCCCGAGACCAACATCGAGGGGGTCTAAGCCTGACAGGCATTGGCCTGCAACCAGACCCTGGGTTGGTGGTGGTGGTGGGGGGGGGGGGGTGGAAGGTGGTGGCCACCGGTGTGCAAACCTGTCCAGGAGGTTTGTGGGCGCCGCCACCATTTTGCCTACAGGAAGCCAGAGAGTCCTAGCAGGCAAAACCAGCTAACAGGCTAGCCCGAGGCGGACATAGCTGGGGTCTAAGACAGTCAGGCCCTGGACTGCCCCCAGGCCCTGGGCTGTTCAGTGGGCCATCTGTGTGCGACCGGGCCAGGAGGTTGTTAGCCCAGCAGACTCTCCCAGCACTCTCAGGGAGTGCGCGCACACCGCCATCCTGGCCACCTGACAGACCCAATTAACACTCACAGCTGAGGGGAACTTTGCTCAGACATTGGCCTGCCAGGCTTTTACCTAGACTCAGAGCCTGAGCAGCGAGGCTAGCCTTGTGTGCACCAACCCGGTTGGGAGTTCCGCTGGCCAGCAGAGTGATCAGCACTCAGAAAAGGTCCCTGCAGCATACACCCTCAGCACTCCCTGACGGAGCAAACGGGCACCATCTGGTTCACAGACACAATCTGGTGCAAAGCACACTAGGGCTGTAAGGGCACCCAAGAGGAGGACAGCACATCAGCAATCTGCAATAGGGGAAACCCTGCCATCCAGCGTTGCAAAAATAGCCCTAGAGCCTCTAAGGAGGCTGAAACACCAGCCAGAGACAAGACCAACTAGCTCCAGAGAACAAGATGGCAAAGGGCAAACGCAGGAACACTACTAGCAGAAATCTAGGCAATATGGCAGCATCTGAACCAAACTCTCCAACATCAGCAAGTCCTGGTTATGCCAACTCACCAGAGAAACAAGATTTGGATTTAAAATCACTGGTCATGATGCTGCTAGAAGAACACAAAAAGGACATAAGTGAATCTCCTAAAGAAATACAGGGGAACATGAATAAGCTAGAAACCCGTATAATGGAAACACAAAAAATCACTTAAAGAAATGCAGAAGAATAAGGTCCAAGAGATAGAAGCCAATAAATAAGAAAGGCTAAAAAAAAAAAAAAAAAAATTAAAGAAATGCAGGAGAAATTTCGTCAACAGGCAGAGGAAACACAAAAATCTCTTAAAGAACTACAGGAAAACACAAACAAACAAATGATGGAACTGAGCAAAACCATACTGGATCGAAAAACAGAAGTAGAAACAACTAAGAAATCACAAAGGGAGTCAACTTTGGTGATAGAAAACCTTGAAAAGAAATCAGGGGCCATAGATGCAAATATAAACAACAGAATACAAGAGATGGAAGAAAGAATCTCAGATGCTGAAGATACCATAGTAACCATTGACTCAACTGTCAAAGAAAATGCAAAATGCAAAAAGCTTGTAACCCAGAACATCCAGGAAATCCAGGATACAATGAGAAGACCAAACCTAAGGATTATAGGTATAGATGAGAGTGAAGATTTACAACAGAAAGGGCCAGCAAATATCTTCAACAAAATTATGGAAGAAAACTTTCCCAACTTAAAGAGAGAGATACCTGTGAATATACAAGAAGCCTACAGAACTCCAAACAGACCGGACCAGAGCAAAAATACCTCCCATCACATAATAATCAAAACCCCAAGTGCACTAAACAAAGAAAGAATATTAAAGGCAGTAAGAGAAAAAGGCCAAGTAACATATAAAGGAAGACCTATCAGAATCACACCAGACTTCTCACCAGAGACCATGAAAGCTAGAAGATCCTGGGCAGATCTCATGCAGACTCTAAGAGAACACATGTGTCAGCCAAGACTACTATACCCAGCAAAACTCTCATTCACCATAGATGGAGAAACCAAGATATTTCATGACAAAACCAAATTTACACAATATCTTTCCACAAACCCAGCTCTGCAAAGAATAATAGGAGGAAAACTCCAATACAAGGAGGGAAACTACACCCTGGAAAAAGCAAGATAGTTACCTTCCTTCATCAAACCCAAAAGAAGATAACCACTCAAATATAAAAAGAACATCAAAAATGACAGGAAGTAATAATCACTATTCCTTAATATCTCTTAACATCAATGGTCTCAATTCCCCAATAAAAAGACATAGACTAACAGTCTGGATAAGGAAACAGGACCCTGCAATTTGCTGAATACAGGAGACACACCTCAGTGTCAAAGATAAAAACTACCTTAGAGTAAAAGGCTGGAAGACAATCTTACAAGCCAATGGTCACAGGAAACAAGCAGGAGTAGCCATTCTAATATCAGATAAAATTGACTATCAACCTAAAGTCATCAAAAGAGACATAGAAGGACATTTCTTGCTGGTCAAAGGAAAAATCCAACAAGAAAAACTTTCAATTCTGAACATCTATGAGCCAAATGCAAGGGCACCCTCATTCATAAAAGAAACTTTACTAAAGCTCAAAGCACACATTGCACCTAACACAATAATTGAGGGGGACTTCAACACTCCACTCTCCTCAATCGACCGATCGGGAAAACAGAAACTAAACAGGGACACAGTAAAACTAATTGAAGCTTTGGACCAATTGGATTTGACTGATATTTATAGAACATTTCACCCTAAAGCAAAAGAATATCCCTTTTTCTCAGCACCTCATAGTACCTTCTCCAAAATTGACCATATAATTGGACAAAAGGCAGACCTCAACAAATATAAGACGATCGAACTAATCCGATGCCTCCTATCAGATCACTATGGTGTAAGAGTGGTTTTCAACAGCAACAAAAACAACAGAAAACCCACATACACATGGAGGCTGAATAATCCTCTACTCAATGACACCTTGGCCAAAGAAGAAATAAAGAAAGAAATCAGACCCTTTTTAGAATTTAATGAAAATGAAGGCACAACATACCCAAATCTTTGGGACACAATGAAAGCAGTGCTAAGAGGAAAACTCATAGCAGCCCTGAGTGCCTCCAAAAAGGAAATGGAGAGAGCATACACTAGCAGCTTAACGACACACCTGAAACTCCTGGAACAAAAAGAAGCCAATTCACCCAGGAGGAGTAGAAGACAGGAAATCATCAAACTCGGGGCTGAAATCAATCATTTGGAAACAAAGAGAACCGTACAAAGAATGAACGAATCCAGGAGTTGGTTCTTTGAGAAAATCAACAAGATAGATAAACCCTTAGCCAGACTGACCAAAGGGCACAGAGAAAGTATCCAAATTAACAAACTTAGAAATGAAAAGGGGGATATAACAACAGAAACTGAGGAATCCAAAAAATCATCAGATCCTACTACAAGAGCCTGTACTCAACACAACTGGAGAATCTGGAGGAAATGGACAATTTCCTTGACAGATACCAAATACCAAAATTAAATCAGGACCAAATAGATCATCTAAACAGTCCCATAATGCCTAAAGAAATAGAAGGAGTCATAGAAATCTTCCAACCAAAAAAAGCACAGGACCAGATGGTTTCAGTGCAGAATTCTATCAGACCTTCAAAGAAGAGTTAACACCAATACTCTTCAAACTATTCCACAAAATAGAAACAGAAGGAACACTACCCAATTCCTTCTACAAAGCCACAATTACGCTGATACCAAAACCACACAAAGATCCAACAAAGAAAGAGAACTTCAGACCAATTTCCCTTATGAACATCGATGCAAAAATACTCAATAAAATTCTTGCCAACCGAATCCAAGAACACATCAAAACGATCATCTACCATGATCAAGTAGGCTTTATCCCAGGGATGCAGGGATGGTTCAATATACGGAAATCCATCAATGCAATCCACTACATAAACAAACTCAAAGAAAAACACCACATGGTCATTTCATTGGATGCTAAAAAAGCATTTGACAAAATTCAGCATCCTTTCATGCTTAAAGTCTTGGAAAGAACAGGAATTCAAGGCCCATACCTAAACATAGTAAAAGCAATATACAGCAGACCGGTAGCCAGCATCAAACTAAATGGAGAGAAACTTGAAGCAATCCCACTAAAATCAGGAACTAGACAGGGCTGCCCCCTTTCTCCTTATCTTTTCAATATTGTACATGAGGTACTAGCCTGGGCAATTAGACAACATAAGGAGGTCAAAGGGATACAAATTGGAAAGGAAGAAGTCAAACTATCATTATTTGCAGAAGACATGATAGTCTACCTAAGTGACCCCCCAAAAAAAACTCCACTAGAGAACTCCTACAGCTGATAAACAACTTCAGCAAAGTGGCAGGTTATAAAATCAACTCAAGCAAATCGGTGGCTTTCCTACACTCAAAGGATAAGCAGGCTGAGAAAGAAATTAGGGAAATGACCCCCCTTCACAATAGCCACAAACAGTATGAAGTACCTTGGGGTGAGTCTTACCAATCATGTGAAAGATCTGTATGACAAGAACTTCAAGACTCTCAAGAAGGAAATGGAAGAAGACCTCAAAAAATGGGAAAACCTCCCATGCTCACGGATCAGCAGGATCAATATAGTTAAAATGGCCATTTTGCCAAAAGCAATATACAGATTCAAAATCCCAACTCAATTCTTCACAGAGTTAGAAAGAGTAATTCTCAAATTCATCTGGAATAACAAAAAACCCAGGATAGCTAAAACTCTTCTCAGCAACAAAAGAAATTCTGGGGGAATCAGTATCCCTGACCCCAAGCAATACTACAGAGCAATAGTGTTAAAAACTGCATGGTATGTAATAAGGATACATGTTCTACTATGTTCATAGCAGCCCTATTTATAATTGCCAGATGCTGGAAAGAACCCAGGTATCCCTCAACAGAAGAGTGGATGCAAAAAATGTGGTATATCTACACAATGGAGTACTATTCAGCCATTAGAAACAATGAATTCATGAAATTCTTAGGCAAATGGATGGAGCTAGAGAATATCATACTCAGTGAGGTAACCCAGACTCAAAAGGTGAATCATGGTATGCACTCACTAATAAGTGGATATTAACCTAGAAAACTGGAATACCCAAAACATAATCCACACATCAAATGAGGTACAAGAAGAAAGGAGGAGTGGCCCCTGGTTCTGGAAAGACTCGGTGAAACAGTATTCAGCAAAACCAGAACGGGGAAGTGGGAAGGGGTGGATGGGAGGACAGGGGAAGAGAAGGGGGCTTACGGGACTTTCGGGGAGTGGGGGGGGCTAGAAAAGGGGAAATCATTTGAAATGTAAATAAATTATATCGAATAAAAAAAAAACTGCATGGTATTGGTACAGTGACAGGCAGGCAGATCAATGGAACAGGATTGAAGATCCAGAAATGGACCCACACACCTATGGCCACTTGATCCTCAACAAAGGGGCTGAAAACATCCAATGGAAAAAAAGCCTTTTCAACAAATGGTGCTTGTTCAACTGGAAGTCAGCATGCAGAAGAATGCGAATTGATCCATCCTTGTCTCCTTGCACTAAGCTCAAATCCAAATGGATCAAGGACTTCCACATAAAGCCAGACACTCTGAAGCTAATAGAAAAGAAACTGGGGAAGACCCTTGAGGACATCAGTGCAGGGAGAAATTTTCTGTATGCTCTAAGATCAAGAATTGACAAATGGGACCTCATAAAATTACAAAGTTTCTGTAAGGCAAAGGACACCATCAAAAGGACAAATCGGCAACCAACAAATTGGGAAAAGATCTTCACCAATCCTACATCAGATAGAGGGCTAAAATCCAATATATATAAAGAACTCAAGAAGTTAGACTCCAGAAAACCAAACAACCCTATTAAAAAATGGGGTACAGAGTTAAACAAAGAATTCTCACCTGAAGAACTTCAGATGGCTGAGAAGCATCTTAAAAAATGCTCAACTTCATTAGTCATTAGGGAAATGCAAATCAAAACAACCCTGAGATTTCACCTTACACCAGTCAGAATGGCTAAGATTAAAAATTCAGGAGACAGCAGGTGTTGGGGAGGATGTGGAGAAAGAGGAACACTCCTCCACTGCTGGTGGGGTTGCAAATTGGTACAACCACTCTGGAAATCGGTCTGGCGGTTCCTCCGAAAACTGGGCACCTCACTTCCAGAAGATCCTGCTATACCACTCCTGGGCATATACCCAGAGGAGTCCCCAGCATGTAATAAGGATACGTGCTCCACTATGTTCATAGCAGCCCTATTTATAATTGCCAGAAGCTGGAAAGAACCCAGGTATCTCTCAACAGAAGAGTGGATGCAAAAAATGTGGTATATATACACAATCAAGTACTATTCAGCCATTAGAAACCATGAATTCATGAAATTCTTAGGCAAATGGATGGAGCTGGAGAACATCATACTAAGTGGGGTAACCCAGACTCAAAAGGTGAATCATGGTATGCACTCACTACTAAGTGGATATTAGCCTGGAAAACTGGAATACCCAAAACATAATCCACACATCAAATGAGGTACAAGAAGAACGGAGGAGTGGCCCCTTGTTCTGGAAAGACTCAGTGAAGCAGTATAGGGCAAAACCAGAACGGGGAAGTGGGAAGGGGTGGGTGGGAAGACAGGGGGAGAGAAGGGGGCTTATGGGACTTTCGGGGAGTGGGGGGCTAGAAAAGGGGAAATCATTTGAAATGTAAATAAATAATATATCGAATAAAAAATTTTTTTTAAAAAAAAGATTAAACAAGATCATTTCTTAAGGCTCAGACATAATTCCGAACCATAAAAGATATTGACTCTCATTCAAGCCAGAAGACTTAAGCTCATCTTTAAAGTCTTCCATCCCTTCTAAAGCCACAAATGTGAGTTTCTAATACCTGTTGTCCTCTTTGTTTAAATGAGACACTTCCCTAGTGGGACCATGAAAAACTGAAGAAGATATGTTTTTCTTGGTTACTCAAGATCTTCCAATTGGCCTCAAATGGTCATCCTATCTCCTTCTTATGTGTCTTATTATAAACCAACCTGAAGAAGTTTTCTTGGATTTGTACCATGCTGACATAGAAATAGACAAATCAATGTAAAAAAACAGATTGTCCAGAAATAGAACACAGTACAGTGGAGCACTTATTCATAATAAAGGAGATATTATCCATCAGTGAGAAAAGGAAAGGTATTTAACAAGTGTTTTGGGGACTAGTGAATAGCAATTTAAAGAGAAAATCCATTTTAGGCCTTTACTTTAGTTCATACAGAGAAATCAATTCTAGATGGGTTGCATAAGTAAATATTTTAAAATACCCAAACTTTATAAAAACTATGGAAAAGGAGAAAGGAATAAGGATTTAATCTCCAGGAGAGTAAGAGCTTCCCAAAGCTTACCAAATCACTGCAATAAAGTACACAGATAAAGAGATTCAATGACTCACCTGAAAACATACAAAACCTAAAGCCAGACTGACATTGTAGCTACAGAAAGTTTCCATAAAATCTTTACTTATTCTATAAGTGATTCACATTCATCAACATAAAAGAATGGTGAGCTCTAGATCAATGAATGAACAAAGAAATAAAAAAGTCTTTGGAGAACTTGATCTGATAAACAAGCATGTGGGAAAAGGTTGAATCTCACTAGCAACAAGAAAATGGGAACATTAGAAATATAACAATTTTATAAGATTTATTTTTATATGTGTGTGCCTGTGTGCATGCATGTATATGTTGCTATGTGTGTTCATATGTGTGTGCACATGCTGGTTCTTTTAGAGGCCAGAAGATATTGAATCCCCTAGAGTTATAAACATCTATGAACCAACCGGCATTGGTACTGAGAACAGAACTTCAGTCCTCTACAAAGCAGCAAGAGCTCTTACTTCTAAGCCATCTCTTTAACTCCCTCCAAAATAATGAATTTAAAACAATACAATTAGCAAATTTACATTTTAAAATATTAATATTCAGGGTTTGGGAAGTGGCTCAGTGGTTAAAAACAAGCGCTAGTCTTCCAAAAGACTAGGTTTTGATTCCCAGTCCCCATACCAGGTAGCTTACAGTTGCATGTAACGCTAGTTCCAGGGGGATCCAATTCCTCTGACTTGCACAAATACTCATATTCTTCCCAAAAGACATAGACACGTGATTAAAAATAAATTTATAGATAAAAATATTTGATACTATGTAAGACAGAAAATATCACACTTATCTATTACCTGAAATAGTATGTATCTACAGAGTAAAGCTTTTATAAAACAGTTTGATAAATTAGACAGTTGAAAATATTTCAAACCATTTTGGGCTGTATTTCCAATTTTCCAAATCAAAGCTGGAAGTCATTATTAATGTTAAGGGTTGAAAAAAACAAGTGAGGAAGACTTTAACTTTAGGCTCACGCTAACATCATACAAAAGAAGTATTGTAAATAACATGAATAATAAAAATAAATTGAGATCATTTTGATGTGTTCATTCATGCTTTGTATTGTTAGCAAATATATTGTCAAGAGTTGCTGAAGGAAATGAATAATGAACTCAAATAAGAATAATTTGATAATCGTTTCTTGGCCTTTTGGCTAAGATCAAGTGAAAAAATAATTTGATAAATGTTTGAAGAAAACACTATCATGATTTGTATAAGAAGTACCCCTAAAAGACTCAGGTCCTAGATTCTAGGTTCCTAGCTGGTGAATATGCCTCTGTCACATAGATTCCTTGAACTGCTATATTGTCACATTCATGATTTAATGCCATTATTAAGAATAAACTAGAGGGTGGAGGCTTTTAGGTGGAAGTAACTCACTAGGAGCATATCTTTCAAGTATATTCAAGTACCCTGGATTCTTTGTCTCTTATTTGTTTTGCTTCCTGGCCATGATGACGTGACAAACCTCCTCTATTTTATGTTTTTACCATGTCGTGATATTCTGTATTCAGGGCCTATAGCCATGGTACTCATAAGCTGTGACTTGTAACCTTTTCCACCCATGGCCCAGGTCCCAAAATGATGACTTGGAGACTTATTGTTTATGAATTAATGACTAGGCTGCAAGCCTTGGTTTGTTTTCTAATTAGCTCATAACTTTATTAACCTGTTTATTCTACTCTATGAGTGCTACATGGCCGGTTATATCTCCTCAGTTTCATTTATATGTCTCTTCAGAGTTTGGGACAAATTTATTCCCATGCCTGACTCTATCCAAGAGTTTCTCCCTACTCGAACTCCCACTTCCTTTTTCCTGCCTCAACTAATATACCATCACCTTTTTATTGATGTGTGATGCATACAGTACACAAGAGATTCTCTCTACTGTGACCTCTGAACCTGTGAGCCAAAATAAGTTCTTCTGTCCCTCAGTTGTTTTTCTTAGTTATTTTGACATAGTTACATGGAATTTAGGGACAGCAAAGAAACCTGTGTCAAAACCAACAAAATAAGTAAAGATAGAGCTGGTGCTTGTTGCCACATATGAAGACCTGAATTCAATCCCCAGGTTCCTGTGGTAGAAGGAGAGATGTGACACACACTCAGATTCACACAATATCTAAATGGATAAATAAGTGAAAATTAAAATGAACCCCAAGACTTTACTTCCTTTGCTCTAGGATTAGTTCTACAGTTAGATATAAACTGGTGTTAGATGTTATAGTAAGAACAATTAATACTTTAAACATTTCTTAATTTTTGTAGCATGAATGTTGCTAGTAACACAGAAGTTTGAGCAGGGAAGGCAAATCCATATTTGGATTTTGGGTCTATCACTGTTAGAACAAAGAATTTTGTTATTCAGGAATTATGAAAAGCAAGGATGAAGGAATTAACATTTTTTAACAAATAGCCTTCAGCTTACCCTTTTTATTGATGTCATTTCCAAAACTTAAAGTTAGCCTGGCAAGTTAAATGTGCAGCACTGGCTCAGTCATGCCAGCACTGATGAAGGGAAATCCTTGATGTTGAGACCACAAGAACTTCTCCTTTTCTTAAGATGCGTGTTTTGTTTATAGAACTCATGAGCAAGCCACAAAGCATCCAGGAGCCCACAAGCATCCATAAGATATTCTAATATGGATGCTTAATAGAAACTTTCTCCACAATGGATGCCCTTCAGTGATGATTTATATGGAATATAAATGTCTTCATCCATCCTAGGAGCATTACAGAATATTTTGTTCCTAATTTTCAGATATTCTTACCTCAAGAAAGTCTACACTCCTTCTGAGTCAGTGTATACCTGTAGCTCAGACCATCTTGCCTAGCACATGAATGAGTTGGGTAACTAACACAGTGTTCAAGTTTACTTATTGGAATACTTTCCTTTACTGATCTACTTCAAAATTAAGGTAAAGACACTTGTCACCAAGCCTGACACCCCAGATTCCACATGGTATCAGAAAGAAATAATAACTAAAAGCTGTCTTTTAACCCCCACTTGTGCACTTTGATATATGCATACCCATGTACTCACATTAAATAAATCAATTAAAATAAATAAATGTTTAAAAAGTTAAGAAAAAGAAAGGCTGACACCATGCTCAGTGATTGTCTCACAGTCATGTATATGTAGGCAGCATTACATAGATCCAATGAGCATTAAGTTTTAAAAGAGAAAGTCCTGGAGTTGAGAGAGAAAGGTGGTAAGAGAAATAGGGAAAAAATTAGAAGGAACATAAGAGGTGGATGAATTTGATCCAAACACAATATATGCATGTATGAATATTAAATAAAATAATTTTTAAAAGAAGAGCAGATGAGCGCCAGTCATCTATTTCTACTTTATGCCCCCATGTTTTACAGATGCTTCATTAAACCATGTCATAGAGAAGCCCTTATGAAGTCAAACATGCAAGCTGAGAAAGAAACAACCAAGCTGGAGAGGAAGTCCTTGCGGTCACCAGTGTCTCTGTGGAGCAGTTGGCTATTCTTTTACAAAGAAATTGAGACCAAGTATTATATATTCCATTTATACTCTATAATGTAATGCTTCTACAAATTCCAATGACATACATCAGTGTGGCAAATAACAGCAAGTACATGAAGGACAGCTAGGTTTCATGGTGCCTTAGTGTCTTATATATGGACATTCAGTCCCTACCAGAATTCAGTGATGCTTTTCAAATGGAGAATAATTATTGCAGAAACAGAATTAATTACAATCATCAAGTATAAGGCACCTTTTGTGGCTTTTCAGAGAATCCATATTCAACACTTGCTGTATATGTCTCTAACATCAATGGAGCTAAGGCATCTCAAAGCTCTAGAACACTACACCAAAAATCCATCTTGTTATAAGTCTTATTTTATTCTGAGACTCATACAAAACAGTTAACATTATGAGTTTCTCAATAAATGGGTCAGAGGACCATATCCAATATTATATCCATTGCTTGACAAATTCAAAAATATCCATGGAATACTCCTACATGTGTGCCTTTCATTCTGGGGGATGTTGTAAAAGACAACAACCTATTTCATTTCAATGTCACACTACTTAGAAGCACAAAGCCAACAGATCATAGAAACTGTCAGTATACTAGACATATGAAATTTAACATTTAATCTTCTCTTCTAACTCTGCCATGATGTATTTGTTAAGGTATGTGGAGTTTTTGCCAAACATAGAAGCTAGCATAATGTTATCAGTGACACAGATGGAGATGATATATCATAAAGATGACAGTGGCCCCTCTAGATAAACACAGCAAAGAATCCTACTCCTTCAGGAGAGAGGAAGAAAGAATACTAATTGGAACAAGAAAGGACAAAGTTACACAGAGACTTCTTTGAAGAAGCCTTGTTATTCAGCTGAAGACTGCAATGAACATACTGAAAGGAACAGGAAGAGAAAAAGAGCCCACTGTCAGTCTCTCCCTTCTGTCTGATATCCTACTGGGGCTGTCCATTAGCCAAGTGCCATCTGGAAACCAGAGGGAAGAGAAACCAATGAGGTGTCCACATGCAGAGTCCCTGGATGCACAGCAGAGCAGAGAAAAACAAAGTAAAGATATCCAATAATGTGGGGGAAAACAAGGCATAGATTTTTCTCTGTGATTATTAATATTAGCAATTGGTATTGGAGTAAGTTGAATAAATAAAACAAAACATTATTGTTACCTTACAAATGTTTCATTGCCCTCATAAATTCATTTCCCAAACTATGCTTTAAGCTAGGTGATAGGATCATTTGCAATAGACAGTATGACTTTTACATAAAACTCCCTGCCTCCAATTCAACCAGCATTGCAGTATAAAAACAAATGTTTTATTTTTAAAATCTAAGACATGCAGAACAGCAAATGGCACACTTTTCAAGGGCATAAAGAAAAAGAAACTATTTTCTAAAGCCGGTAATATTCTGAACCATGAAGCAAGTCCTAACAGCAGCCATCAATAGGCTGGACTCATATAAAGTATATTCTCTGGCCACAGTGGAAATGAGGTAAGCATTAGTATTAATAAGACAACTAGAAAATTCCAACATGATTAGAAACTGAGCAGTGTGCTTCTATATAACTCTTCAGTCAAAAAAGGAATTACAATGGAAATTAGAAGGCATTTTCAAGTGAATGCTAATGAAAATGATTTCCATATTGAGAGAGAATCTTATCATCTTAGATTCATTTGTTAGGGTAGAGATAAAAGCCATAAAAATAATCTACATATCCTTCCTCAAAGACTACCCAAAGAACATATTTAAACCTAAACAATCATAAAAAAGAAATAATGACAGAACTTTTTAAAAAAAAGAGTAAATATACAAGAAAAGTTACTAGAAACAAGCCTAAGGTTGATTATTAGAAAGCCTAAATACATAGATAGATGATAGATAGATAGATAGATAGATAGATAGATAGATAGATAGATAGATGGATAGATAGATGGATGGATAGATAGATAATTTCTTAGAGATGCCAGTGAAGAGAAAAGAAAAAATTCAAATGATCAATACAAGAATAGAAAAGTAGAATTGAGAGACTTACATGAGCAGTCAATAACAATACTTGTTATAGTGTTGACCAAAGCAGAGTAAAAATGGATTTGTGTCAGGCTGCGAGAGTGACTACAACAGAAAATCACAGTCTCCTGCTTTGTTTCCATACCTGAACAGTATTCACTTTAGAACCATTCACCAGTAATAAAGTGTCCAGGATCCTAAACATGATCCCTCCAAAGACCATATATATTATGCACTATAGTAGCTCTGATCTCTCTGCAGAGGATGCTATGGCATTTGGTTTGGTGACAGCATCTTGAAGGACAAGTCCTTTGGCTTGATATGATTTGTCTGTCTCTTCCAAAACTCATGCTGAAAGGTAATTGTTATTGTGGTGGTGTCAAAAAGTGAAGCCTCTGATAGGTGATTAAATCATGAAGCAGTAAAAGCATTTTAGGTGAGAGTGAGGTTTCATCTTAGTTACTTCAAAAGCATTATGGCTATAAGGTCAGGCTGCTTCTTTCATGTTTTCCCTTCCACAAGTCTATGCACTTTCACTTTTCACCATGAGTTGAAGCAGCATAAGACCTTCACCAGTGAGTGAGAAGAACTGGTCCTATGTTTTTAAACTTCCCAAACTCCAGAACTAGGATCTCATTAATAAATCTCCGTGCCTCTGTGTTATCTAGTCTCAAATATCCTATTACAGAAAGAAAATAAAGCATGAAAAATAAAAGTGCCTATACATTTCAAGCACTGCTTGGTACAGCTATAGTGCTGAGCTGCCCTTGTGCCTCCTCTAATAGAATGGAATTATCTGAATGCCAGGCAATAAATTGAATCCTCGAGCAAACCCAATGTTGTGGTTCCACTGTGTCAGGACAGTCTCCAATGGTCATCTCTTGAATGTAAAACTGAAACTGGTGGTTGTCAGTTGAAGTATCCCCCAAATTGAGTTGTTTTCTTGTAAAACAAAATATATTTCAATAGGGAGAAAATTGTAATCCTCTGAAATTACCTGTATAATCCAAGATTATAAAGAAAACTAGGATCATGCTACAGAAGGGAGAGTAGTGGCATTTTCAAAGATCTAGAGGATGCAGAGGTGATGGGCTCTACCATAACTCTGCTTAACTTGTAGTCTGGCAGGAAACAGATAGAGCCTGGGGAATGGCTCTGGACTTCCATAACCTCAGGTGGGTGTTAGTAAGCCTAATTACAGCTGCAAGGCATGCTATTCTTGCTATAGCAGATGAATGCAGGCACAAACCCAAGCTCAGGAGCCTCTAAATTAGAGGGGAAATAAACAGGTCAGAGCATGTTCACATTGACTAGCAATTACAAAATCACATATTTTTCTTTAGGGATATGTTAACATTTTTGTTCCCTGCCATAATGTAGTATAGTGGTTATTCCTGGTTGTCAACTTGACTATATCTGGAAGGATGTGAACACGCACCCCAAGAAATTTCATATAATATTGCCTTCAGCTATTAGGTCAAACATTCTGCTGCTCAGGCAAAATTAGTGTGAGATATTCAACATGCCAAAGACGTTGCTAAAAGCCCCATGACTCTGAAAGACAAGAAGAAAGAAACATAAGAAAGTCATACGTTCCTGATGCTTCAATAAATTTATTAGAGGATCCAACAGCTAGGGGGAAACACTGGTCTGAGTTTCAAAGTAAAAATTGCTTTTTAAAAATCTGAATCTTGGGTCCCTTATTTCAAAGGAGGCCTGATTTTTACTGGCCGTCTTCATATACTGGAAGCAATACATTTTAGATTTTGAAACAGTGAGACAAATCACCTGAAATCTGGGCTGACATTTCAAAAAGTCATGGGCAATCCTTCATAAGAGAATCCTAGACCCTTGTGTTACTCAGTGTGGCTTGATGATGACCTTACACAGATAGCCATAGGACAGAACCTTATGCTACTTAAAGAATAGAAGAAAAAAGGCTGAACTCTGCTTCCACACGGGCTAATGTCATGTACAAGCACCCAAATGGCAGAAGTTGCTTTTCAGACTTACTCAGATAGCCTTAAAAGTCAATGGAAATGCAAATCGACCCATTCTTATCTCCCTGTACAGAGCTAAAGTCCAAGTGGATCAAGGACCTCCACATAAAGCCAGACACACTGAAACTAATAGAAAAGAAAGTGGAGAAGAGCCTCAAGCACATGGGCAGAGGGGAAATTTTCTTGAATAATTCTTAGATGCCAAGATCAATAATTGACAAATGGGACCTCATAAAATTACAAAGCTTCTGTAAGGCAAAAAACACTGTCAATAGTACAAAACGGCAACCAACAGATTGGGAAAAGATCTTTACCAACCCTACATCTGACAGAGGGCTAATATCCAATATATACAAAGAACTCAAGAACTTAGACTCCAAAGAACCAAATAACCCTATTAAAAAATAGGGTACAGAGCTAAACAAAGAATTCTCAACTAAGGAATACCAAATGACTGAGAGGCACCTAAAGAAATGTTCAGCATCCTTAGTCATCAAGGAAATGAAAATCAAAACAACCCTGGGATACCACCTCACACCTGTCAGAATGCCTAAGATCTAAAGCTCAGGAGACAGAAGGTGCTGGTGAGGATGTGGAGAAAGAGGTACACTCCTCCACTGCTGGTGGGATTGCAAGTTGGTACAACCACTCTGGAAATTTGGATGCAGTACTACGTGAGGAGGCAGTTATACCACTCCTGTGCATATACCCAGAAGGCGCTCCAAGATTTAATAAGGACACAGGCTCCACTGTGTTCATAGCAGCCATATGTATAAAAGCCAGAAGCTGAAAAGAACCCAGATGTCCCTCAACAGAGGAATAGATACAGAAAATGTATATTTTTACAATAGAATACTACTCAGGTGTTAAAAACAATGAATTCATGAAATTCTTCGGCAAATGGGTAGAACTAGAAAATAACATCCTGAGTGAGGTAACCCAATCACAAAAGAAAACACATGGTATGCACTCACTGATAAGTGGACATTAGCCCAGAAGCTTAGAATACCTAAGATACAATTCACAGACCAAATGAAGCTCAAGAAGAAGGAAGACCAAAGTATGGATACTTTGGTCCTTCTTAGAAGAGGGAACAAAATATCCATGGGAAGAGATACACAGACAAAATGTGGAACAGAGACTGAAGGAAAGACCATCCAGAGACTGACCCACCTGGAGATCCATCCCATATACAGTCACCAAAGTCAGACACTATTGTGGATGCCAACAAGTGCTTGCTGACAGGAGTCTGATGTAGCTGTCTCCTGAGAGGCTCTGCCAGTACCTGACTAATACAGAGGAGGATGCTCTCAACCAACCATTGGACTGAGCACAAGGTTCCCAATGGAGGAGACAGAGAAAGGACCTAAGGAGCTGAAGGAGTATGCAGTCCCATAGGAGGAACAACAATATGAACCAAACAATACACCCAGAGCTCCCAGGCACTAAACCATCAACCAAAGAGTACACATGGAAGGACCCATGGCTCCAGCTACATATATAGCAGAGGATGGCCTTGTTAGACGCCAAAGGAAGTAGAGGCTCTTGGTTCTCAGAAGGCTAGATGCCCCAATACAGGGGAATGTCAGGACAAGGAAGCAGGAGTTGGTGGGTTGTAGAGCAGGGGGTAGGGGATGGAATAGGGGATTTTGGGGGGGGGGGAGTAACTAGGAAAGGGGATAACATTTGAGATGTAAATAAAGAAAATATCTAATTTTTAAAAACAGCCAATGGCAAATGCCAATCTTTGAAATGAAATCTTCATTGGATAGAGTGCCAGGCCATCATTTCCTTATATGAAAGGAGAATAAAATTGTTTGAAGACAACGGCCAGAATTTAATGGTGTGATCTGCTGATCAAAGATCTAAAAGGAAATGGATTGAGAGATCAAAGACAAGGAGGGCCTGGTTGGAAACAGAGGTGTGAATATGAGCGATTAGGCACAAAGTTACTCCCACCAGAGAGATGCAGCATGGCCACTGACTAAATAGCACAGTAGACACAGTGACTCACCAGCTGTTTCTGACCACTATTTTAGGATAGTCCCTTTATTGGAAAAAAGTCCTTTTGCATAAGTGACCATAGTGGCAAAACTGGGGTTATACCTGAATGTAACCTATTAGTGTTCACCTATCAAGGCTGACCTAGGCACCATCATTGCTGAAAGTCTAACCTGCATCAAGAAGCCAGGGCTGAGCTCCCAGGAGGCATCTGTTTTTGGAAAAGGGCAATAGACATTTGTAGGGAAGGTAACTAAACTGAGTCCCATCAATCCCAGAAGCACCAGTCTCATCTCACATGAGAGACACATATTACAGGAAAAGATGTGCCTTGGCTGAGTACAATATCATAGTTAATACCACTACATGGGAACTTACAAACTTCCCACCAAATCAATATTGTATTCCATATAAGACCAATCATCTCCTGCAGTGCTGCATGAGCCCATTGGTATAGAAATTACCGTTCTTTATCAGATGGCACCATCAAGAGGATGCCAGTTTGGTGTGCCATGTACTCTAACTATTGAGTTATCACAGGTAGACTCAACTTAAGCACTATATTAGGTCATCTGTAAAATCATATATGAGTCAATGTCACTCCATCCTACAGGTCAGTTTATGTCACTTGAGACAAAGACCTTTATATGGGGGCCACATTACAAACAAGTTGAAATAATAAATCTACTAAACAAAAGAAGGCAAGGAGAGTGGTCCTATTTATCATGAATTCTAGTATTAGGAAGTGTTTGTGCTGTCTATGAATAAAACTATTCAAGATTATAGTATTGGCATTCAAAGAGCTATAAATTATCTGACTTCCATAGTGCAATGGAATCCTTATTCAAAGAGTCTACAAGAAACAGATACCAGACTGCCAAGGCTAATTAATTTAGACTAGTAGGTACAAAGGGGATATTACTAACAAGTGGCCAGGGAAGGAATATACATGGGGTTCAGATGACCCTCTCTGTGCCTCTGAGGACACAGTTGTCTTAACTCCATATGTAACCCTGAAAGAACTACAGTAGCATCAGCCTGAGAGGGAGATCAGTTTCAAACTCATCAGTGATGAAGATTTGGGTCATGCCACTAGCAGAATAGAGTTGAAGTTAGAATGTGCAGCAGAGTGTGGAGGACATGGCATTGAGAAACTATTTTGAAATCCATCATATGGATGGAACTTGGATAATCTTACTAGTCTCCAAAATCTAAGTTCCTTCAGAGGAAGAAAACAGAGGTCTGCAGGAGCCATTCCCTGAACATATATGTAGATATAGGTTCATGATCTCAAAAGATGACTTGTGGTAGAGTCAAACCAGGCTCTTTCTTTACCTTCAAAATGTTTCATTATGTAGTGATATGGAGAGTCATGACAAAAAATTTTATCTCAGAAGAAATCCAAGTTATCCACTGAACAAAATTATCTAAATATTCCAACCATGTTTACTCAGTGGGAAACTTCTCTGGTGGGTGATATTCACTCTGAATATTTCCCCTCCTCTTCCTAATCCTGCTCCTTTGGTTTTTAACAAAATAAATTTCTCAATCCAACTCTGTGTCTGAGTATGTTTCTTTGTTTCTCTAACAACTGTGCTGGCATTAGCATGTCACTGGAACCATGACTAATATTAGGAAAGCACTCAAACTCTAAGGATTGGTAATTCATTCTGCCAGTATATATACTTGATTATGTTCTACTGTGCATTTTTTATAAAATATAATTGCTGATAAGTAAGGTTTATATGTTCATTTCCTATTTGTTCTTTGTTTTTAAAAATGATTATCTTCTATCTCTCTGTTCCTGTTTCATCATAAAACATATCAATCAGTTTGTATTAACTAATTTCAACATAATTTTGACAGAACATGGACTTTTGTTGCAAAATAGCCCTCTGTTACATCCAACTTTAGTATTATTATTGTCACATTAATACCATTTTATATGTACTGAAGATGCCATTGTCCTTTAAATAAGAG
The DNA here is from genome assembly GCF_947179515.1 of Apodemus sylvaticus. Taxonomy (NCBI): domain Eukaryota; kingdom Metazoa; phylum Chordata; class Mammalia; order Rodentia; family Muridae; genus Apodemus; species Apodemus sylvaticus. The sequence goes on along the minus strand of NC_067492.1, from coordinate 56,404,812 downwards.
GTATTAAGATTATGAACAAATTCTTTGGCAGTGCTTTCTATATACCTTTATCGGTCTTCTTCACTTTGTGTGTACATTCAAATTGCCATCTAATGTCCTTCCATTTCAGCTAAATACTCCTGTTAGTATTTCTAAAATAATGTGGAAGCTCTAGAAATCAACCTTCAAAACATTAATGCAAATGTTGCTATTACAACTGTTGGTACTTAATGACCTCCCTGGACTAATTGTGTGAGCTCTGTATCCACTGTTAAATAAGGTCATTGAAGCCTTCGCTTCAATGGTCAGAATTTCCCTTAATTTCTTTGAACCCACAAATCTCCCAGTCACTGGTCTGAGTGTCTCTTTGGCTACTTCTCTAATGGTTTATCAAACAGCTTACAACTCTGTCTCAGCCTTGTTTTGTTCTTCACATAGCATGTCAAAATCAATTTGCTGTGACACATTTGAATCTTTTTAAAAATGTGTGTTTCTGTGTGTGTGTTTGTGCGTGTGTGTGTGTGTGTGTGTGTGTGTGTGTGTGTGTGTGTGTGTGTGTATGTGATACTCATAGAAAAAGAGAACTTGTGCATGTGTAGAGCTCAGAGGTTCTTGGGAGTCAACCCTCACCTTCCTCCGTGTTTGATTCTGCCTCTTGTTCTGTCAATAATCTATCTATCATTTATCTATCTATCTACCTATCTATTATCTATCTAATTGTTTTAGTTATTCTGTAAGAGAGAACTTATCATATAAGTAAGTCATTTTAAGAAGACAGTGCCATTAATACAAATCTCAGGGTAACAGACAACTATAAACACTCTGCCAGGTAAATATCTTGGCCCAGTGGCACTATTTGTTGGTGTGTCCTTGTTGGAATAGGTGTGTCACTGTGGGTGTGGGCTTTGAGACCCTCATACTAGCTATCTGGAAGTCAGTATGCTGCTAGCAGCCTTCAGACGAAGATGTAGAACTATCAGCTCCTCCTGCACAATGCCTGCCTGTATGCTGTCATGTTCCTATCTTGATGTTAATAGATTGAACCTCTGAACCTATAAGCCAGTCCCAATTCAATGTTGTCCTTATAAGAGTTGTCTTGGTCCTGGTGTCTGTCCACAGTAGTAAAACCTGAACTAAGACAGTCTGTTAATCAGAATCAGAGAAAGGAAAGTCATAGCTCCTACAAATTTCCAGCCTGTGAATCCTATTCTGGAATGTATCTCCTGCTGCTCTCCACCCCCCCTCCCTTTTTTTAAATCACACAATATAATTTCTACTGAGTTTCTGTGGCTGTGTGAGGAAGGGCCTGGGCCTAGAGTTAGATCCTCAAAGTTAGCTAGTGTTGTCAACATGACACAAACTAGAATCACCTTGGTGGAGATTCTCCTTGAGAACTCTGTACATTGAGTTAGTATCTGGGCATGTCTGTAGGAGTGTTGTCTTAACAAGGCTAATTGATGTGAGAAGACCAAGCCCACTGTAGGTAGTACCATTCCCTGTGCAAAATTTTTAAACTACATAAGAAGAGTGGAAAAATCACACAAGTAAACAACCAAATAATGTGCATGCATTTTTTTCCCTCTGCTATTGACCGGAAGTGAACTGGGATTAGATGCTTAAAGTCTTGCCTTTAATTCTTCAGAATAATAGATTATAACTGGGATTTTAAAATAAAAGTTACTTTTTTCCCAAAGTTGCTTTTCTCTCAGGATATTTTATCAGGGCAACATAAATTAAACTAGGACATTCTCCTTGCTGCAAATCCATAACTATCTATGTGAACTAAGCTCCAATTTCTTCACATAATGATGTACTTCCCAGAAATGCTTGCTCTGATGACTGTAAGTCAATGTTGTAAAGCATCTTCCTCCATAAGCATCTTATTTCTGTGGATCTGATTATCCTCTGCTTTGTGTATTGAGGTCTGACCAAGAAGTTCTGCATGGTATAGAGGCAGAATTCAAAATCCAGAGGGTCAGATTCTATGTCTGTCTAGTTCACAGAAATTCAGTGAACATCTCAAACTGTGCTAGATATTTGGCAAAGGCTGAGCAATCTCCTTTGTGGTAGATAAAAAGAAATCAAACATTTAAATTGAATGCAGATCTGCTAAACTCCTGCGTTTGTGCAATGTCAGATGGGCTATGCACCTTCTCTGCTTCTGCATTTTTTGAGAAACAAAGTAAAGGGAATATGACATATGTTTTAAAATGATAACATGCAATAGGACATATTAAAAATGCTTCAAAATCTCTATACCAACATCCCAATGTCAGAATGATCTTGATGGACACACAGAAAGCTTGAGTCTTCCCCTAAGTACTCTTCTTGACTTCAGTCTTCTTTTATCCCTTTGTAAGTCATCTAAACCAAATGTCATGTTTAATACTATCCAGAATCCCACTCTGACCTCTTCTTCCCTCAACATGTCCAAGCTATGCCATGATGCCAATTCTGATTGAAACATGACTCTCTGTTTCTGTAAGCCAAGCTTAATGCTGGAATTGAATTGATGGACATGGCATTTGAACATTATAGGACCCAAATTTTATATTATTATATAGTGCTCAGTATTCTTAGCCGAGGTAAATGAAAATCCCTACCTTATGGCAACTAACAGCTCACTCCTAACCTTCTGACCCTCACATATCGCACTCTCCTTTTATACACATGGTCAGTGTACATGAAGATAGTGAGTTCTGTTTCTCTATTTCTAAATACCTGACTTGAATGGATGCGAAATGTTCCCATACATACAAAGAGGATTTGAAGAAAGGAAGTCTATGATGTCTTCTGCAAATGCACTTTTTTGTTGTGGTTGTTTTTTGAGTTTTTTTTTGTTGTTGTTTTTGTTTTTTAATTTTTTTCTTTATTGATATAGTTTTTATTTACATTTCAAATGATTTCCCCTTTTCTGGGTCCCCACTCCCTGCAAGTTCCATAAGTCCTCTTCCCTCCCTCTGTTCCTCCATCTACCCCTTCCCACTTCCCTGTTCTGGTATTCCCCTATACTGTTGCACTGAATCTTTCCAGAACCAGGGACCACTCCTCCATTCTTTTTGGACCTCATTTAATATTTGGATTATGTTTTGGGTATTCAAAGTTTCTAGGCTAATATCCACTTATCAGTGAGTACATACCATGATTGATCTTTTGAGACTGGGTTACCTCACTTAGTATGATGTTCTCCAGCTCCATTCATTTGTCTAAGAATTTCATGAATTCATTGTTTCTAATGGCTGAATAGTACTCCATTGGATAAATATACCACATTTTTTGTATCCATTCCTCCATTGAGGGACACCTGGGTTCTTTCCAACTTCTGGCTACTACAAATAGGGCTGCTATGAACATAGTGGAGCATGTGTCCTTATTGCATGCTGAAGAATCCTCTGGGTATATTCCCAGGAGAGTTATAGCAGGGTCCTTAGGAAGTGTCATGCCCAGTTTTCTGAGGAACCGCCAGACTGATTTCCAAAGTGGTTGCACCATCTTGCTATCCCACCAGCAGTGGAGGAGTGTTCCTCTTTCTCCACATCCTCGCCAACACCTGCTGTCTCTTGAGTTCTTGACCTTAGCCATTCTGACTGGTGTAAGGTGAAATCTCAGGGTTGTTTTGATTTGCATTTCCCTAATTATTAATGATATTGAACATTTCTTAAGGTGTTTCTCAGCTCTCCGAAGTTCTTCATGTGAAAATTCTTTGTTTAGCTCCATACCCCATTTTTTAATGAGGTTATTTGGTTCTCTGGGTTCTACCTTCTTGAGTTCTTTGTATATATTAGATATTATCCCACTCTTGGATTTAGGGTTGGTGAAGATCCTTTTCCAATCTGTTGGCTGACATTTTGTCCTTTTGACAGTGTCTTTTGCCTTACAGAAACTTTGTAGTTTTATGAGGTCCCATTTGTCAATTCTTGATCTTAGAGCATAAGCTATTGGTATTCTATTCAGGAACTTTTCCCCTGTGCCCATGTCCTCAAGGGTCTTCCCCAGTTTCTTTTCTTAATAGAAAACTGACACAGTTTCATCATGTCAGGTTTTATGTGGAGGTCCTTGATCCATTTGGAGTTGAGCTTAGTACAAGAAGATAAGAATGGATCCATTCGCATTCTTCTGCATGCTGACCTCCAATTGAACCAGCACCATTTGTTGAAAAGACTATCTTTTTTCCACTGGATGCTTTCAGCTCCTTTGTTGAAGATCAAGTGACCATAGGTGTGTGGGTTCATTTCTGGGTCTTCAATCCTATTCCATTGATCTGCTTGCCTGACATTGTACCAATACCATGCAGTTTTTATCACTATTGCTCTGTAGTATAGTTTGAGGTCTGGGATACTGAATCCCCCTGAAGTTCTTTTACTGTTGAGAATAGTTTTAGCTATCCTGGGTTTTTCTTATTCCAGATGAAATTGAGAATTGCTCTTTCTCACTCTATGAAGAACAGGGTTGGGATTTTTATGTGGATAGCATTGAATCTGTAGATTGCCTTTGGCAAGATGGCCATTTTAACTATATTAATCCTGCCACTCCACAAGCATGGAAGATTTTTCCATTTTCTGAGATCTTCTTCGATTTCCTTCTTCAGAGATCTGAAGTTCTTGTCATATAGGTCTTTCACTTGTTTGGTTAGAGTCACCCCAAGATACTTTATACTGTTTGTGGCTATTGTGAAGGGTGTCATTTCCCTAATTTCTTTCTCAGTCTGCTTATCCTTTGAGAATATAAAGGCTACTGATTTGCTCGCATTGATTTTGTAGCCAGCCACTTTGCTGAAGTTGTTTATCAGCTGTAGGAGTTCTCTAGTAGAGTTTTTTGGGTCACTTAAGTATACTATCATATCATCTGCAAATAGTGATAGTTTGATTTCTTCCTTTCCAATTTGTATCCCTTTGACCTCCTTATGTTGTCTAATTGCTCTAGCTAGGACTTCAAGAACTATATTGAAAAGATATGGAGAGAGGGGCAGCCTTGCCTAGTCCCTGATTTAAGTGGGATTGCTTCAAGTTTCTCTACATTTAGTTTGATGTTGGCTACTGGTTTGCTGTATATTGCTTTTACTATGTTTAGATATGGGCCTTGAATTCCTGTCCTTTCCAAGACTTTTAGCATGAAACAATGCTAAATTTTGTCAAATGCTTTTTCAGCATCTAATGAAATGATCATGTGGTTTTTTTCTTTGAGTTTGTTTATGTAGTGGATTGTATTTATGGATTTCCTTATATTGAACCATGCCTGCATCCGCGGGATGAAGCCTACTTGATCATGGTGGATGATCATTTTAATGTGTTCTTGGATTTGGTTGGCAAGAATTTTATTGAGTATTTTTGCATCGATATTCATAAGGGAAATTGGCCTGAAATTCTCTTTCTTAGTTGGATCTTTGTGTGGTTTTGGTATCAGAGTAATTGTGGCTTCGAAGAAGGAGTTGGGTAATGTTCCTTCTGTTTCTATTTGGTGGAATAGTTTGAGGAGTATTGGCGTTAAGTCTTCTTTGAAGGTCTGATAGAATTCTGCACTGAAACCATCTGGTCCTGTGCTTTTTTTGGTCGGAAGGCTATCTATGACCCCTTCTATTTCTTTAGGGGCTATGGGTCTGTTTAGATAGTCTATTTGATCTTGGTTTAATTTTAGTATTTGGTATTTGTCTAAAAAAATGTCCATTTCCTCCAGATTCTCCAGTTGTGTTGAGTATAGGCTTTTGTAATAAGATCTGATGATTTTTTTGAATTTCCTTGATTTCTGTTGTAATATCTCCCTTTTCATTTCTAATTTTGTTAATTTGGATACTTTCTCTGTGCACTTTGGTTAGTCTGGCTAAGGGTTTGTCTATCTTGTTGATTTTTTCAAAGAACCAGCTTTTGGTTTTGTTGATTTTTTTTTTTTTGTATGGTTCTCTTGGTTTCTACTTGATTGATTTTAGATCTGAGTTTGATGATTTCCTGTCTTCTCCTCCTGGGTGAATTAGCTTCTTTTTGTTCCAGGGCTTTCAGTTGTTCTGTTAATCTTCTAGTGTATGCTCTCTGGAATTTCTTTTTGGAGGCACTCAAAGCTATGAGTTTTCCTCTTAGCACTGCTTTCATTGTGTACCATAGATTCGTGTATGTTGTGCCTTCATTTTCATTAAATTCTAAAAAATCTTTGATTTCTTTCTTTATTTCTTCCTTGACCAAGGTATCATTGAGTATTGTTCAGTTTCCATGTGTATGTGGGCTTTCTGTTGTTTTTATTGCTATTAAAAACCACTTTTACTCCATAGTAATCTGATAGGAGGCATGAGCTTATTTCAATCTTCTTATATTTGTTGAGGTCTGTCTTGTGACCAACTATATGATCGATTTTGGACAAGGTAACATGAGGTGCTGAGAAAAAGGCATGTTTTTTTGCTTTAGGATAGAATGTTTCCCTTGTTAGGGCTTCTAGCTTTTGATCATTTTTCTCCTCAATTTCTTTAAGAGATTTATTTATGTCCTTCATGTGTTCCTCTAACAACATCTTTACCAGTGCTTTTAAATCCATCTCTTGTTTTTCTGGTGTGTTGGGGTATCCAGGACTTGCTATTGTTGGGGAATTGGGTTCAGATGCTGCCATAATGCCTTGGTTTCTGTTACTAACGTTCCTATGTTTGCCTTTAGCCATCTAGTTCTCCCTGTTGTTAGATGTGTCTGTGGATCTTTAAGGTTATTTCTGCAACACAGGATGACTGAGTTTCCTCTGGCACAGATTACTGATATGCTGTCTTCCTCTTTTGTGCCTTTGGAGCCCTGCTCAGTCTTGCCTCAAGTAATGTTATACTTGTGTTGTCAAGGTAAACCGGGTATTCTCTGACTGCTCTGTTATGGGGCGAAGATGGTGTGGTGGGGGTCACTCCCTCTGTTGATTCTCATGTAGGACACAGGTCCTGAGACTGACCGGCTTGCAGATGAATCTCCTATGTGCCCAGTTCCTGAGTGCAGGCAGACCCCTGGCAGTTTGCACCCCCAGAGATCTAAAGCTCAGGGTGATACAGTACCTAGTGACACTTTTCTGTCCCAGCAGGGAGTGAATATGGCCATGAGGAATCTCTTCCTCTGCTGCTCTCTGGGCAGGACACAGGCCCCACGTCCAGTGGACTGACAGACAAACCGCCTATGTGCTCAGTTCCTGAGTACAGGTAGACCCCTGGCAGTTTGTACCCCTAGAGATCTAAAGCTCAGGGTGATACAGTACCAAGTGACCCTTTTCTGTCCTGGCAGGCAGCAAATATGGCCGCAGGGAATCTTTTCCTCAGCTGCTCTCTGGGCAGGACACAGGCCCCATACCAGGCGGACTGGTAGACAAACCGCCTACGTGCTCAGTTCTTTGGCGCAGGCAGATCCCTGGTGGTTTGCACCACCAGAGATTAAAATTCAGGGTGATACAGTACCTAGTGATGCTTTTCAGTCCTGGCAGGGAGCGAATATGGCCGCAGGGAATCTCTTCCTCAGCTGCTCTCTGGGCAGGACACAGGCCCCACGCACCGCAAATGCACTTTTTCAAAAAAAAAAAAAAAAGATTGGAAAACTTTCCAAAATACATGACAACAAAATAATAAATGGACAGTTGCCTTGTGGAACATATTAAAAGGAAAACAGAACTATGCAACTCTGTGCAGGTTATAATGGTAGAGTTAGTAACAGATTCCCGTGAATGAATTTAGAATCATCCTAGAAAGTTCAGCTAAGATATCACTCAGATGAAGGCATTCTGCTCATTGAAAGGGCTGCAATTGGAATACAAAAAAGGGGGAGAGAGCTGGTAAATATAAAGGTGGTTAAGAAAAATCATGGGATGATTCTTCTTTTTCAAAACTTCCTACATGAGTGTGGTATCTGAATCACTCCTGCCCACCTCTCCAGCCTAATTCCAACAGTGTTACAGTATAATATATACATTGTACAGAAGAGGTCATGAATTTACACACACACACACACACAAAACCTACTGAGTCTACTTAACATTGCTTCTATGTACATGTGTCCAGGGTGATGACTTGAAATTGAACAATCTCGTAGGAGCTCTCCATATAGCAAACAGATTCTCCTTCCCTCAGTAGCAACAGACTGCCTGATTCATCTTCAGTACAACCTGTGATAGCCATTCTTGGTTGTCATGTTGACTACATCTGAAATTATAGCTGGGTACATATGTAAGAAAATTTTTTCTTAATTTGAAATGGGGAGATCCACTTTTAATCTAGAACTTTTGATGTAGAAAGATTAAACTTTTCATCTGGGACACACCTTCTGCTAGAAGCCTATATAAAGGACATGGAAGGAAAAAAACTTGCTCTTTTTGCCTCCTTATTCTTCATCTTTCCAGTGAGTCCATTCCTCCACTGGCATTATATCTTTTATTTTTTTCAAGACAGGGTTTTTCTGTGTAGCCCTGGCTGTCCTGGAACTCACTCTGTAGACCAGGCTGGCCTCAAACTCAGAAATCCATCTGCCTCTGCCTCACAAGTGCTGGGATTACAGGCGTGCGCCACCACTGCCCAGAAAAACAGTGAACGCTCTCTCTGTCAGGGAATTGAACTCTGGTCTCCCGTGTGACTAGTGGTGGGGATACTCACCACTATACTATCTTACTTCTTCAGGATTCTTCTATATACTGAAAACCAGATGAGATATCCAAACTCATGGACTGAACAACTACTGAATTCTTGGCTCTTCTGTTGGAAGACAGTCATGGTTGAACTATTTGGATCACAGTCTGTAAGCCATTGTAATAAATCCTCTTTATAGAGATAGATAATATGGCAGTTTGAATGAAAATTGTCCCCATAACTAATAAGGAATGGCATTATTTGAAAGAATTAGGACATATGGACTTATTGGGGTAGGTATGGCTTTGTTGGATATGAGCTTTGAGGTTTCAGAATCTCTCTCTCTCTCTCTCTCTCTCTCTCTCTCTCTCTCTCTCTCTCTCTCTCTCTCTTCTCTCTCTCTCTCTCCATCTCTCTCCTGCCTGTCTATCTCTATACAGAACTCATAGCTTTCTCTCCAGTACCATGTCTGCTTCTTGTGCCACTGTGCTTCCTACCATGATAATGATGGACTAAACCTCTGATATGTATCCCAGCTTTCATTTATGAGAGTTGCTATGATCATGGTGTCTCTTCACAGCAATAGAACACTAACTAACTAACTAACTAACTAACTAACTAACTAACTAACTAACCAAGTCAAACAGACAGACAGATCTATTTTATATGTTCTTCTAAAGAACCCTGACTACTAATACATAACCCTTATACCTAAGACTCATGGAAAATCACACTATCAGGGAGCTGGAGAGCAGAAAGACTATAACACTAGTAGACCAGGATGCCTGTGGCTAGTTAGACATGACAGTGAAAACACACCCATGAAATATCAAGAGTATCTTGCCTGAACAAGATCTGTGTGATGTGGGGGAAATTTAGAGAATGTAGGGAATTTCAGAAGGCCATACCCATAAATGAAGTATTGAATATCTTCTTAAAGACAGCTAGAATTTCTGATTTTCTGGGTTGTATGTAGATATTTCATTCATCTACTGAATGAACACTATATTTATTAGCTCAAAAGCACAAAATGAAAATAAAAGTCCAAAGAGATAAATTTATCTCTAAATAACATTATGTTCTTGTGAGCATCTAGACAGTTCTATGTTGGATCTTTCTGTCTTTGGGTGACAAATTCTTTAATAGAACTGGAATGATATGATAGCTCTTATAAATAAGATACAGAGGTGATAATAAAGAACTCATAAGATGCATTCAATTTTCCTTGCTACCATTGTCAGTTAATTCAAACAAATGTTAAAATGTATTTCCCAAGTTTTTCTGGAGCACTTATGGTATCTATCCTAAGGCTGGAAATATAGAACTCAACAAGATACCCATGTCCCTGCCTCGATGGAGCTAATTAATACAGAGATAGTGTTAAATGGGGATAAAAAGATGGAATGGAATGTAGCTATACTTCCATGGAGTAACCAAGCAATATGTCACAGCATGAAAGAATGTCCTTGGTGGACAAAGCAATATGAACTTGTTGTACATGATCCATAGCATGGAACAATTTTGCATGGGGTAGGAGTGTGGTGGACAGTGGTAGTAGATATTGGTTAGGAATAAATGTGACACCCAGCTTGTTACACCCCTAGTAAGTTATGGTATGAAGTATAGATGTCTGAAGAAAGGTACTCAGCCATGCATTTTCACTACAATTCCATTTTAAAAAGCAGTTTCTCTATGCTGTTAATATTCAGCTAATGGGTCAAAGTTAAAAATAACAAGATCAAAGTAGCTTGAGTTTCCTGAATTTGCCAGCTCTCTTCTCTCAGATCTTATTACCAAGAGACAACATCCTTAGTGCTTCAAGAATTACTTCTATCACCCCAGGCAGCCTATAGAGGCAATGACTGAGAACTGAAGGCCTCCTGCAGACTCTAAGCACAACTTTTCTATTCTAAGATAGACATTTCAGAGAGGCATGGGGGAATTTTGAGAACTCCACTGAGATGCTGGATGCATGTCCAGTAAGGAACTGGCCTTTATCTCTACTAAGAGGATTTGGCTAAGACACAGGCATTTTTACCCTCATCCCATTTTATTCTTTGGGGATAATGGAGGAATCCTGAGCACTCTGGAGAATCCTGGAAAAGGATACATACAGAAATACATCAGTTCTTATTTGGAGGACCCTGGATGTGAATTGGGAGCTTCTGCACTGAAAGATGAATATGAGAAATCAAAGCTGAGAGCAATCAAAAGATAAGCAATCTATAAATGTGGGCACTCTCACCAACCCATCTCTTGAGGGCACTGATGGTGGATAGCCACATACACTTATGGTGAGATGACACATGACTTAAAACTTTATATGAGAGTTGGAGTATGACTGGGAATATGTCTCCTCTACTGGGATGGAAATAGAGAACCCCTCTCTGAAATGTTCCTAGGGAATGAGGGCCCAGGGCTATTAACCACTCATATTTTTGAACCTTATTAAGATCATTTAGAAATTGACTTTTAGGATGGCAAGGGTGCATTATAGTTCTCACAAAGAGCCAACCAGGAAAACAAAATCAGATAGCTTACCATATGCAATGTCAAGACAACTATAGATTTAGAGTTATCTAAATAGTTTAGTGTTGGCAAAAAAAAATAAGTGAACAGATCTCTGAAATAGAACACAGACTGCAGAAACAGACCCATAAAAGTAATCAATTGGACATTGACAAAGAAGTGACAGAAACTCCATGGAGAAAGAGTAGTCTTCTCAACAATTGGTGCTAGAGCTACAAGGTACCCCTGTGTAAAAACAGAAGGTGAGGGCATTGTACTATTGATATCTCCTTTGGAACTGGGTTCCATAGCTCTGAAATTTGATCAGTTATGGTTTTCTGTAACAGTCTTTGTCTGTTGCAGGAAGAAGTTTCCTTGGATGATGGGTGAGAAGTACACTTATTTGTGAATATAGGACATGCATTTAGAATGTAGGCAAGGATATGCTAGTAAAAGAAAATGGTAATTGAAGATTCCCTTCCTCCCACACCAAAACTTCAGGGATCCTTGAAGAAGAGGTGGGCAGGAAGAATACAAAGACCTAGATAAATAGAGCTTTCTTTGAGATGTTGTCTTCTAGGGACATCCAAAGCTACACCTATAATGTCTTACCAGTAAGACTACATAAACTTGAGCCAAACAATGGCAATAATAATAAACATGCAAAAGCAGATGAATATAGCCCATGAGGTCTTACCCTACACAAACAACCACCAGCAAATAAGGAATACTGAGAGTGAGGGAGATAGTCCTCCCCAGGGAAGAGCACAGCAACTGGTTACTCATCCATGAAAACATACATGCAAGTAACTTTATACATACTGAGCAGGTTGTATTTTGGGAAAAGTGTGTGTGTGTGTGTGTGTGTGTGTGTGTGTGTGTGTGTGTGTGTGTCTGTCTGTCTGTCTGTCTGTCTGCCTGTCTGTCTGTCTCTGTGTGTGTGTAGGTATGTATAGGTATAGGTACAAGTATAGGTATAGGTAATAGGTATAGGTGTAGGTGTAGGTGTAGGTATAGGTACAGGTATATATGAGAGAGTTAAGAGGGAAGAAAGAGAAAGGGGAAATGTTGTACTCATAATCTCAAAAAATAAAAATAAAATAAACAAAATTTAAAAGATGATTGGATTTAAACTAGATCTTACCTCTTACAGAAATAGACCAAAGTGGACCACTAGTCCAAATTAAAGACATCAGAATTCTAAAAGGAGAAAATTGAGTTTGGAATTTACTGTCTTTTTAAGTCAGTACCCACAGAAAGATCTATGGAGGAAAAAATTGACAAGCTACCCTTCATGAGAATTTATGGCTTTTGCTCATGAAAATTAAGAAACTGGGAAGACAAGCCACAGACTCTGAGAGCAAATATTTGCAGAATACAAAATGATACAGGGCTTACAGAACATTTAAAACACAAAAGAATGAAACAAAAAACTTGATTTAGAAATGGTAAAAGATCTGGACAGACATCTAAGTAGAGAGATACACAAACAACAGACACACGTGTGAAAGGCTGCTGCATGCTGTACATGGAGCCACTGGGGAATCATAGTGAAATGAGATTTGACAGCACACTTATCAAGATGGCTGAGATCTAATACACTGACAACACTGAAAAAAAAATGTAGCATTACAAGAAGTGTCACTCGTGTTGCTAGGAATGCAATGTGTACAGCCACTTCAGGCGGACCTTTCTTACACTATAATTCAGTCACCACACTTCTAGGTATTTTAATCAAATGTATTCAAAACCTATATTTGCATGGGGCTCTACAAATGAATGCTTAAGGTAGTTTTATTTCGTTACACTCCCAAAAGAAACAGTGAAGAGTCCTTTAAAAGGTGAAAGGATCTTATAACACATGTTCATAATGGTGTCATAGCTGCTTGTATGTTCCTGACTGCAATGGTCATGTCCAGCCCAAAAGATAGAATTTCAGTGTTCCTCCCAATCTTCCTCCCTTTACAGTCTTCCCACTCTCTCTCTCTCAGAGTATTCTCTAGGCCTCAGAGGACATAATATACCCAACAAAAGGGAGACACAACCTGTAGAGACCACCTCCAGTAGATAGGCACGGTCCCCAGTTGAGGGATGGGGCCACCCACACATCTCAAATTTTTAACCCAGAAATGTTACTAGCCAAAGAAAATACAGATACTAAAAATGGGAGAGAAACTGAAGGAAAGACCATCCAGAGACCACCCTTCCTAGGGATCCATCCCATCTGCAGGCACCAAAACCCTACACTATTGCTGATGCCAAGACACTCTTGCTGACAGGAGTCTGGTATGGCTGTTCCCTGAGAGGTTCTACCAGCACCTGACCAATACAGATGTAGATACTCACAGCCAATCACTGAACTAAGCCTGGGGATCCCAATGGAAGAGCTAGGGGAAGGACTGAAGGAGCTGAAGGGGATTCCAACTGCATAAGAAAAGCGGTATCAACTACTTTGACCATCCAGAGCTCCCAGGGACTAAACCACCAACCAAAGAGCCAGGACTCTGGATACATATTTAGTAGAAGATGGTCTTATCTGACATCAATAGGAGGGGCAGGAGGCTTGATGCCCCAGCATAGGGGGAAGCTACAGGGGTGATACAGAAATGAGTGAATAGGTGGAGGAATAATTATAGAGGTAAAGGGGAGGGGGAAGAGGGGAGATGGGATGGGGGATTGTTGGAGGGGTAACTAGAAAGCAGGATATCATTTGAAATGTAAACCAATAAAATGATTAATAAAAAAGAATAAACATGCACACACACACACACACACACACACATACACTCACAAAGATGGCTACTCACAGTCATTTATAGTCAGCCTTGCCGACGATAGACAGTCTGCTTTAATTGTCACCCAGTGTCAAAAGAAGCTTCTCTGACCAAGAGGGGATCAGCAAGATTGAGAGGGCTTAGGAGAGGCTAATGGTTTGTATGTGTGGGAATGATATATGCTCACAATTATTGTATATAAGAATTAAATCGACCCTACACAACCAAAAATTAGGTAGGGTTTGGGAATCCTGCTGAAGAGTAGAGGAAGGATTGTAGGCACCAGACAGGTCAAAGACATCAAAGAAAGTACACAGAATCAACAAACTTGGACTCATAGGGGCTCACTGTCACTGAAAAGATAATGGGGATCCTGGATGGATCTAATCTAGGCCCTCTGTGTTTATGCCATAATTGTGTAACAGGTCTTTTGTGGGACTCCTAACACAAGGAGTGGGGAGGGGGTATTTCTGACACTTTTGCCTGCTTTGGGAACCCTTGTCGCCCTACTGGATTGACTCATCCAGCCTTAATATGAGGGTAGAACTCTAATCTTATTGCAGCTTGATATGCCATGTTTGATTGGAGGCCTGCCCTATTCTGAAGGGAAATAGAGGAGGAATGGATGAGAAAGGAGGAGGGGGATGGGGGAAGTGGGGAGGGAGGAAATACTGTGATTGGAATGTAATATATGAGAAAATACATTAATGAAAAAGAATTAAATAATCCAAAAATTGTAAATTATATAAAAAGGGACAAGCACAAACAAGATATAAGATAATGTAATATTCAACAATAAAATAAAAAGAAATCAGCAATTGAGCCACAAAAAGACATATGTGGAATTGGATAGAGATTATTGTGCTAAGTAAACCACACCAGACTCAGAATGTCAGATATAGCCTATCTTTCTAATATGTATAGACTCTAGAGTGTGTGTGTGTATATGTATGTATGTGTGTGTGGTAGTGAAATCCATTACTCATTATTTTGTATTTTGATAGAAATAATAATATGGAGAAAATTAAATCACATTGCTAAATTAAGCCAATATGAAAGTATATATTTATATGATTATACAAACATATATGGGATAATCTGGAAAAAGGAAAACAACATACAGATACACTCCTACATTGATTGAAGCATTATCTGTAGTAGCCAAGATATGAAATCAGACTAAATATTCATCAAAGTATAAATATAATATAGGCAATATATACATATTATATATAAACATTATATATGTATTATTATTTAGCCATAGAAAGATAAGATTCTCTGATTTGTGACAACACTGAAAAGCCTGGGAGACACTATTAAACAAAATAAGCTAGGCATAGAAAAATACATTCTACATAATGTTACTCCCATGTAATCTTAAATTGATTTTACGGTAGTCGAGAGAATGGTGGCTACCAGAGACTAGAGAATAAGAGAGTTAGACATATGGAAATGTTGGTTAATGACCATAAGGGAAAAGTCATAGGTGATGTTGAAATGTTCAAGACTGTGGTCATAAATTCAGCAATATGTGAGAGGGAAAGTTCAAAGCAAAAATGCTGGTTAGAAAGAGCCAAGAAAGAATAAGGGAGGTTTATTTGTTCCTGATTACCTTTCTTTGGTGCCTTTCCTTTTCCTTGTTTTGTGATATATGTGTCTTAAGTAAATACACATAGTGAAATTATTACTTTAAACAAACCAATCTATGTATCACCTTCAACAGGTATGCTTTAATTTGGGAAGTAAGAATACCTAAAATCTCTTGTTAAATTTCAGTCTGTAACACAATATTATCAATGGCACTGTATTTTACAGTAAGTCTATAGATTTATCATCCAATAAGGTTACAAGTTTGTACCTATAGCAAGATCTACTATTTCCTATTTCTCACTGTCCTAGTAACCAGCATTCTTCTATTTCTCTAACCTAGTTTAGAGTCATGTACAGGTGAAAACATACAGTGTTCTCCTGTCTGACTTATTTCCCTTTGTGTAACATCCTCTAGGTTTATCTGAGCTAACTCTAAATGTATCAATCTATATTCTTATCAGCAGGCTGCAGAGCTAGCTTCCTTTTTTTGCCCCTCACAAATCCTTTTCGACCAACTTCTTGTCATTTGTGGCAGCCATCCTTTTTTTACTGAATATAATCTTCACTTACATTTCAAATGGTAAAACCTTTCCCATTTTCTCCCTTCCCCAAAATCCCCAACCCTTCCTCCCACCCCCTGCCTCCAGGTATTAGCCCCTCCACCTGACCCACTCCCACCACCCCCTGCCCTCGATTTCCCTTTGTTGGGGCATCTATTGAGCCTTCACCTGACCAAGGACCTCTCCTCCCACTGATGCTCTACAAGGCATTCCTCTGGCAGCTCTCCTTAAAGTGACAGCTTGTTGTGGCTTTGATTTGCATTTCTGTAACAATAAATGATGTTGAACACTTTTTTATATACCTGGTCATTTTTGCATCTTCCTTGGAAAAGTGTGTCTTAGTGGCTGTTGGGATCATAGGATAGCAACATATAGAAGAAAACATAAAGTTGAGAGATGTCTAGGCACCAAAATGAACAATACTGATAGTCATATGGTTATGTGACATGGAGAAATCAGACATTCCTTTTGCATTTCCAGTTCTTTTACCTGGAAGACTCAGGACTCAGGGCTAGATGAAAGCTGTTAAATGTATAGGTCGGAATCCTCTGGTGGCCTAGGCTGACATGGGGAGGTTCTGGAAATTAATAAGCATATCAGAGACACATGGTTTCCTGTTTCTAAACTAATGTTACTTTCTGAGCTCTTAGTATATTGGAAACACTATAATTAATATTCTATATTAATTCTGTTAGTCCAACCTAGCCCAGTGATATAGAAACCATCTTGAGTTAAAGGCTGTCACCTCTCTAAAAATAATAAAACCAAGGCCTAGAAAGTGTTCTGTCCTTTATCACTAACCTGGTGATGAAAATATAATTCAAAATCTGGTGCACCCTTTCCAGGATCTATACTTTTGAAGCTTGGGTTTTCAAGCATTAAGTTTTCCAACACTTCATCTCAATCAGCTAAGATATGTATACTTTACCCATTTAGCCTTCCCACCTACCAGTGGCCCTGGATTCACCAAGAGTTTCTGTAAGAGAGAATATTCCACAGTTCTTTGTTAGTATGCTAACATAGTATGCTAACCCTCTTGTGCTTCTGTAATTTCTGTTTTGTGATAACAACTGGAAAATGCAAACAGATACTTTCAAGTCTCATTAGTCAAATTAATATTTGTAATGCAAGACACCTGAAGTTTGGGCAACTTCAATACAAAGGCTTTACACAAATTTGAAACAAGGGTATGATCGGAGAAGAAAAAAAAACAGTTGCAATGAAAAATGAGCAATTTTTAATTTACAAAATTATATATTTCTGTATAGATCCCAAGGTAAAATCAGCTCAGGAATGGGAAACCCAAACCAAGAGACTCAATAGTTTGTGCATCACCCACCACAGGCTTCTCTAGACCTCATTTTTCTTTAAGGAGAAGACAAAGAGCTGCCATGAGGAGCTCACAGGATGTGCTTCAAGCTCCTTGAAGGGGAAAAAGAGTTTGACAAAAACAAACATTCATTTAAATAAAAAGCTTGCTTCCTACACAAACCAGCTACAATTATTCAGAGTGCTGCATACAGAGCTGGGGCTGAGAGCCAGATTCTAGATGCAGGAGTGGATGGGCATTGGGGATTGTAAAAATCAGTGACTCACTGGCAGAGAAGGACACTGGGGCATAAGGGGACAGACTTGTCCAAGTTTCAGAACAGTGCTGAGATATATACCCATATTTTTCCTCCCACATTTGTTTAGTTAAATCTCTGCTGTTACTTACAAACATTTCTGGCCAGAGCTTGATCTTTGCAAGCATTAGAAAAGGAAAGCCCAACTGCCAATGTGAGTCTTACTAAGATTAATGACTTTGTCTGAGACGAAAAATATATGAACTTAAAGCTTAATGAGGATGAGTGACCCAATGTTACCAAAGTAGAGGAGGATGAAAGAATTAGCCATAATAATAGCTGTAGTCCCCAAGTGTTCCATATGCGCCTTAATCTATTGTGGGCCTTTCACTTACATCTAACTGACCTTGATTCGTTTGAACTCACAACAGCATGTGTGGGTTAGGTACTGTTCTTAGTTCTGGTTTATAGCTAGAATAAACAAGTCTTAGAGATTGTTCATCAGCCTTCAGGTACTGTAAATTAATACCTGAACAATCAATTTATAGAGAGGAAAGCTTTGCTCTCATAGTCTGGAAGGCTCATGTTCATGATCTAGTGACCCCATTGATTTGGATTTTCCTGCTGTCATGCCATGGCAACAGTATGTGATGCAAGAATTCCTTTAATCTCATGGTTGGAATACAAAATACCAAGAGGGAAAGAGCAGGATCTCATAGTGGTCCCCCTCAAGGTCACCCTCAGTGACCTGCAAAACACAGAATGGGGGAGGGAGAAAGTATTCCTGCATCTTTAAGTTCTACCACCTTCAAATAATGTTGCTCTGCAGAGAAAGTTTTTAGTTTTTACGTTCATGGGCTTTAGAAGGGAATATGGTCCAAATACCAACAGAGGCATTAAGGGATTTGTGCTGCTCTACAGACTATAAAAATTAAATGCAGGGTCTACCCCAGCCTGTGTGGTTCTTAGTAGTTTCCAGAGGTTTACCTGTGAGTATATTCTATTTCACCAAATCCCACAGTGCCTTGGAGCTGCCATCTCCAGCTCCTTATTAATTGATGTGTCTACATTTCTCTTTCCCTTAGTCTAAAGAAAATGGCGTGACCTTTCCCTTTCTCACACTTTAGAAATAACTTGGTGGATAGAACCCATAGCCTCACCACATGATGCCCCCCACTCAGAATGCTCTCATTTTCTTTACCTGTTCCAATGTTACTCCTAAGATTCCACTGAGGTTCTAACTCCAATAGGTATTCCGAGCCAATGAATCGACACAGGCTTCTCTTTCTCCTCTATTTTTTCTAGCATTTGTCCTTCCCAATCTTTGCCTCCTGACAACTCATTTCTTCCCCATTTTCTGCATAAACATCCCATGCCCTCAGTTGTGTTAAAAATTACTCAAGAGCAATGTCCAACTCAGTGTCTAGCACATGGCGAGGTGGATCAAAGTCATATTTAAAATAAACTGAAACAAAAGGAAAAAGTACTGAAGGACAACTAAATTAAACAGATTAAATTTTTCCATGGGCACTTTTTTTTCTTAACAATTAGAAATATATCTGGCCAGAGCTTCATCTTTGCAAAGCATTAGAAAAGGAGACTTGTGTGCAGGTATGAATAGAGGTGATCTCACAAAGGCTAACTACCTGACATATTGGCATGGGTTCCTAGTTTGGGGGAAGTTTTGGTTATGAATCTCCAACATCTTTTCTAGCTAGAACACTCTGTAATCCCCTTACCAAATGAATGAGCAAATAAATGCATTTCAGCTGTCACCCATCCACACTCAGGCTGTCCCCACAGCACTGAAACACAGTGTTCTGCATCATTCAGTCTTTTATCTGAAAGACACAGGTGTGACATACATGTAAAGCATATTTTATCTCATCTATTTTCCAGATGAGAAAACAGAGCTGCTGAAGTAAAAAACAATTTGCCTAAAGTTAGAGTTGGCACACACCAGAGGCATCTTTCAGAATCCCAAGCTGGTTGAGTCTTTGTTTCCAAATCCCTAGACAAGTAGCTCTCCATGCCTCCTGCATCTGTGTTCCGTTTCTGAAGCACAGAAAAGAAGCTTTTAGAATACCTATAGAACCCCAGGCTCTTCTGCTGCCAGTAAACACTAATCCATCAGGTTTTGCCCATTAATTGCTTCTCATATGCTCGTCTACACAGATACTACCACCACCTACTATCTTCTTCTTTGGGAAAGATTATAGAATCAAGTAGGCTAGATTCACTTCTACACTCAAGTTCTTGGAACTGGTCACTTGACCTCTCCAATCCCAACTGAGAGCCTCTATAAAGCCTTCCTCATTCAATGAGGAGTAAGTGCTAATAACTGTAAAATGATATTGTACAGAAGTGGTGAATAAATGGAAATCATAATTCAATATGTGCTAAATATTAACTATCATTGTGAGGAAAGGAGATGCACAAGCTATTTTTTCTTGCTGGGATTACAAGAAGCATCTTAAAGTAGAAGAACTTAATTAGATGGGAAAAAATGGCAGAAATAGAGTGAGGTGATGGGACATACTGGTTCTGCAGTCAGGAAACAGAGAACAATAAGTGGTGGTACTCAATTTCCTTTCTTGTTTCAGTCTTCTGAGAACCCCAATGCATGGGGGTACTACTGCCAATATTTGAGGTGAGTTTTTATTAGCTATCTGCTTTATTTACATTTCAAATGTCATCCCCTTTCCTCATTAACCCTCCGAAAGCCCCCTATCCCATCCTTCCTCCCCCTGCTTACCAACCCCGCCTCCTACTTTCCTAACCTGGCATTCCCCTACACTGGATCATTGATCCTTCACAGGACCAATGGCCTCTCCTCTCATCGATGACTGAAAAGGCCATCCTCTGCTACATATGTAGGTGGAGCCATGGGTTCTTCCATGTGTTCTTTTTGGTTGGTGGTTTAGTCCCTGCGAGCTCTGGGGGTACCGAGTGGTACATATCATTATTCCTCCTATGGGGCTGTAAACCTCTTCAGCTCCTTGGGTCCTTTCTCAAGCTGCTCCATTGGGGACCCTATGCTCAGTCCATTGGTTAGCTGTGAGCCATGTGTATTTTGATCTCCTTCTAAGAAGGACCAAAGTATCTAATCTTTGGTCTCCCTTCTTCCTGAACTTCATGTGGTCTGTGAATTGTATCTTGTTTATTCTGAGCTTTTTGGGCTAATATCCACTTATCAGTGAGTGTATACCATGTGTTTTATTTTGTGATTGGGTTACCTCACTCAGGATGTTATTTTCTAGTTCCATTCATTTGCCTAAGAATTTCATGAATTCATTGTTTTTAACAGTTGAGTAGTATTCCAGCTGAGTAGTATTGTGTAAAAGCGCCACATTTTTGTATCAATTCCTCTTTTGACATCTGGGTTCTTTCCAGCTTCTGGTTATTATAAATCAGGCTGCTATGAACATAGTGGAGCACTTGTCCTTACTACATGTTGGAGCATCTTCTGGGTATATGCCCAGGAGTCATATAGCTGGGTCCTCAGGTAGTACTCTGCTCAATTTTCTGAGGGACCACCAAACAGATTTCCAGATTGGTTTTACCAGCTTGCAATCCCACCAGCAGTGGAGGAGTGTTCCTCTTTCTGCTCTGCACATCCTCTCCAGCATCCGCTGTCCCCTGAGTTTTTTTTCTTAACCATTCTGACTGGTGTGAGGTGCAATCTTAAGATTGTTTTGATTTGCATTTCCCTGATGATTAAGGATGTTGAACATTTCTTTAGGTATTTTTCAGTCATCTGGTATTCCTCAGTTGAGAATTCTCTGTTTAGCTCTGTACCCCATTTTTAATAGGGCTATTTGTTTCTCTGCAGTCTAACTTCTTGAGTTCTTTGGATATTAGCCCTCTATCGGGTAAGGTGAGTTTCGTTAAACTTCTAGAAGTACCCTCATAGACACAGCCAGTAGTGTGTATTCATGGTGATTCTATCTTGTCATGTGACAATGAAGATTAATTATCACTGTAGCATACTTGAATCTTTCTAACTGTGTAGCCTTGAGCCAACTGCTTAAGTACTCTGTAACTCAGTTTCTATATACATGAGACAGAGATGATGTTAATAAAAGCACCCATCCAAAATTTTAATAAGGCATAAATATGTGATTCATAAGTAGAGCACTTAAAAATTCTTTAGCAAACCCAGCTGCTCTGTGTGTCCCTGTTGCTTTCTGTGCCAACTTCATGCACACAGCTCTTGCATTATCTAAAAGGTACAGTGTCTGCCAACTTCATACACACAGCCTCTTGTACTATCTAGAAGGTACATGGTCTGCATTTCAGAGTTTGTTTCAGTCAAATTGTCCTGTAAAAATTACACTGTCATTTGTTATGTTTTAGTCATTTCTACCAATTTTACCATGCGAATCATGATCCTTTTATTGCTAGAACATTCAATTCTTTGTTTTGACCTTTATTTTAAATATGGTTGGAGCTGAGTCTTTTCCAGATGACCTCTTATGTTTCAGATTTTCTAAGATTCCAGTTTTGAAGCTTGCCATTAAGATAAAGCCAAAATCTGGGGTCTACTATGGGGATAACCTCTGATAATTCCATGTTTATCAGACCTCAAAATTAAAAACAAACACTGTAGATATATTATAGAACACGGAGCTCAGGGGAGAGTGGGAACAGCTTGTTTCCATTTGGAATAAGAGATTTGGCTATGTCCTGGGAAGTCAGAAGTTGATATACAAATGATTTCCTGAGGGCTTCCTTGCACTTCCTGTTTTTACATCCCTGGGTTCTTGGTTAAGATATCTCTGCTCTATGATTTTATCCTCAATGTATCCACTTCCTAAGACGTGAATGTCATTAAATTGAAAGATTTCTATGCTAACTGCAAATTTCTTCATTTGAAAGATCAGAGCTTAGACATGGATAACAAACATATTGTACATCACGCATTAAGAGTTCTTGAACCCACTACATAACTCAAGGCCATTTCAAGGGCTAACTCTACCAAGAAGACTTCTTTGATTTTCTCCAAGATTAATAAACTTATATTCCTAGATTCCCCTTGAATTAAGTAAATGGAGGTACACACAACCATCACTTCTCTATAGTAGGAAATTGGTAATCAAGAGGACAAAGTCTGGTGCTAATAATTGGAAACACTAAGCCAAATATTTGCCATGAAAAAAAAGACAAGAAATGGCATGAGAACCAAAAGTCAGTGTGATCTCTTGCTAAACCACCACACTGAATCCTTCCAAACAAACCCTCTTACCCACCTGCCTTCTTAGGGTCCCAAGCTAGGTAGAATCACTTTCTGGAAGTGTCATTAGCTAACAGTTACTTTGAGAAGGTAAAAATGATGAGGGGTTCTTTGGCAACCTAGAGTGGGGGAAATCTGAGAGATGTACTGTGAAGACAATCATTAGCTCCATCATTCACTAAGCCATTACCTGCCTAAGCTTTAAAGAAAGTATTGCTGATATTTCTGTTAATGACATAAGAGATTAGAGGGGTGTGGCTATGATAGAATAAATTAGGAAGCCTCCTCAAGAAGAAATGTCAATAATAGTAGCCTTGGAAGTTCACAGTTATGGGATTCTGAATTAAATGAATCACTGACCAGAGACAAGACTCCACCTACGTACTTTCTAAACTGTCTTAGAAGAACCTGTCTGCCACTCACTTGACCCCTCCTCTTAATCTTTCCATCTTCCTCATAGTTCTTTTAATCCACTGTACCTCAGTAAAAATACAGTCTTGGTCTTCCAGAAATGCTCCTTGATTTTATCCTCACTTTGAATTCACAGTGGGAACCCCTCTACTCTTGTACCCATCTCTAGAGGGTACCACTTCACTCTGAAATGCAGACAGCAGCTGTCCCTGTCTACTCATAGGACACAATTGATCCAGTCCTTATGGAGGAAGAGTGCTATGTTAACAATCTCTTATTTATAGCCTAAGAACAGCTTCCTGCTTCATCTATGTCCTGCATGCCACTCCACCTTGAGCTTATTCTAGGTGGCCTACCATGTTCTAATTCATTAGAAGCACTTAGTTTTGAAGTCCACAATTAAACAGAAATTACCAAACCCTTTTATATCCTTGCTTGAAATTTGCTGATGGGCTTCCAAATTATCATTGACACTAAGATGCTATACAAAGTTAAGATCCTTGCTTACCTGCTTACCATCATAACATAACTATTGTCTTGATTGTCCAACTGCTCTGACTTTCCTTCCCTTTTTTTAATTATTCCTACACTTGATCCCATGAACAGCATTGGCTCCTCTGGTGACGCTCTCCCCGGGAATCACCTGCTAATACGTTTTATTGCTGATGAAACACTAGTTCTAAAGGAAAATCTGGATTCTCTGCTCCCCTGGAACCATGCTTCTTTCTCATATCATTAATCTCTATTTGTCATGCTAGATTCATTTGTATGATCAATTAACTAGTAATAAGAGTATAATTTAGGCTGGGGACTTATCTCAGATTGTGCTTGCCTAGCACATATGAAACCTTATATTTGCTTTCTAGCATCACAGAAAATAGGCATTTTGATATCCTTATACTTAGAAGGTAGAATAAGACCAGGTGTTTAAGATCATCTTTGGCTATGTAATAAGTTTAAGTAGAGCCTAGGCTACATGAGATTTTGTATCATAGATAGAGGATACAGACAGACAGACAGACAGACAGATAGACAGACAGACAAAAAAGTACTTATGTGGTTCTTGTCACTGTACCTTGTCACTTCTGCAAGTTCCAGAGGATAGGAACAGTGTTTCAGCTTTAATTCCAACTGCACACTCAGAGTGGCATTGTGCCTCACTCTGGTCACTCAGAGATTGACAAAAGGGTTAAAGAATCAGATGTTGGCAAACAGAGCAACAGAGTTCCCCTGGAACTAGAGGTTGTCCTAGTGGGAGGATAGGAGTCCCTGCCAAAGAAGATTGTATCTTGTCCCATTCATTTCTAGTCTTGTGACAGAAGGGAGGTTGCCTAACCTTGTTCCTTTTTACCTAGGATCTATCAGCCTGGCTGACTAGATACCTACCTGCCAGGCTCACTCACCTCCCTGTGAGCTCTGTTCTTTTCTCCTGCCACTTTTATTACCTTAATTTCCACATCTCTCCTACTACTTCCATGCTACCTATCTAGCTCTAGAGCAATTGTGTCAGAATATTATCTCAGAAGTATACTATACAACCCTGATATGCTTACTTTTCAAAATCTTAGATGTCTCCTCTGTAAAGCCAAAACAGAAACACTTCCTTCTAGTCCAGTGTGGAGGTGTATCCCTTTCACATTTAGGAGTCAGAGAAACGTGGATTTCTGTGACTTCAAGGCTAGCATGATCTATACTGTAAGATCCTTCTCTGGAGAAAAGAAAGAAGGAAGAAAGAAAGAAAGAAAGAAAGAAAGAAAGAAAGAAAGAAAGAAAGAAAGAAAGAAAGAAAGAAAGAAAGAAAGAAAGAAAGAAAGAAAGGAAGGAAGGAAGGAAGGAAGGAAGGAAGGAAGGAAGGAAGGAAGGAAGGAAGGAAGAAAGAAAGAAAGAAAGAAAGAAAGAAAGAAAGAAAGAAAGAAAGAAAGAAAGAAAGAAAGAAAGAAAAGGGGGGGAGAGAGAAAAAGAGAGAGGGGGAGGAGAGAGCGAGGGAGGAAATGGGGAGGGAGGAAAGAAGGAAAGAAGTTTCTTTCTTGTGGATATT
Source organism: Apodemus sylvaticus (assembly GCF_947179515.1). Classification (NCBI taxonomy): domain Eukaryota; kingdom Metazoa; phylum Chordata; class Mammalia; order Rodentia; family Muridae; genus Apodemus; species Apodemus sylvaticus. The sequence goes on along the minus strand of NC_067492.1, from coordinate 56,379,588 downwards.
CTAGGAATTAAATACATGAACAGGAATTCAACATAATCTAGTAGGTGCTAAATAAACACTGGTTCCTTTCCTATATGAATATTTAGACTTCTTATCTAGAATCTAATGTAAACTACTACAATGAAAGAAGGATTCTTGGATGAGAGACTTGGGTAAAGTTCTGACTCTTTCATGGCCTAGCTATGTGACCTTAGACAAACCTCTTGCTTTGACTTTACCTCAGTTTCTCATTCTCTAAAACTGGGCTCAAAAAGAACAAACACCCTAGGATAAGAAAGAGAATAAAGAAGGCAACTGATGCCAACGTCTTCACCCAATGTTTTGTACAGACACCCTCAATAAACATTGGCTCCTTTTACTGGCCCTCTTATTGCATCAAAGAGTCAACAGTACTCAGGGCTGAAAGACAAAAAATGATGGTAAACGATTGCATGTCTACTCATACATGCTTCCTCAGAATTGCTAGCTGATCATAGAAACCCAAAGACTCCTTTCTAGGGGCCAGCTTCCACCTAAGTCTATGAATGCATCTATTTTCATCTTTAACTGGCCATCTTCCTCAGCACCTCTATGTACAGGGATTATGGCAAATGTATACACAGCCTTTGCCATGGTGAGCACTTAGATTTTAAAACAACTCTTTTACTCTCAGCCTTCAATTATTTATTTGCAGTTTATAGAGGCCCAAAGGACAAGAGATATGGAAGGGAGAAAGATGCCTAAGGGTTGATTGTAGTACTTTGAAAGCATCTTTACTCTCTTCTCCAGCATCACTAGACTTCTTTGGGAGACAGCATACATGCAGGATGACTTCTTTTGCATGACTTTTGATATGCAGCAGTCCAAAAAGCCTGATTCCAACAATTGCAAGTAAGGAGGGGAGGCTATACATCCTTCAACAATCTTCAGTTATTTAAGTCAAGCTCTTAGATGCTTGAAGATTAGCAAAGTGTTTTTCCCCATCTACCCCTTTTAAAAGTCACCACAGAAAGGACAGAAAGCTTATAGCTGCAATATGATTTCCTACTTCCCATCTGATATATTGGACTTTAGAGGGGAGTTGTTGCTTAGGAAAACAAAGAATTAAGAGTATGGAGACTACCTCACCTATGTTATATAAAAACCCAGAATGGAACAGTAACTTGTTCAGCAACAAATAAATCATTGGTGATAGAACCATATCCAGAAACATGAGGCCTTGCTGGCAGTATATCTATGAAATACCAAAAGCCCAAAGGTGATAGTTTACATAGAGAGGCCATCTTGGATTTACAGAGAAGAGGCAGCCAGTGTTGTTATTATAGTTTGAACATGAAATATGTCTAAGTATTGAATTCTTAGTCCCCATCTGGTAAAGCTATTTTTGTAGAAAATGGGGGTAATTGGGTTCTAGGAAGTAGGTCATGGAGACATCTCTTTGATGGGTATATCTTGCTTCTGCACTTTTTTGTTACTCTCTTTTTCCTGTCTACTGTGAGATAAGGAAGCTTCTCCCTCCCACAACCCTGCAGTCATGATGTTCTTCCCAGCATCAGGCCAGGCAAGCACAGCTGAACCCTCCCTTAGGTCATTTTCTCATTACAAGGCTCTCTTAGATATTTTTTGTCAAAGCTATAGAAATATCTAAGCTGTAGAAGAGTCAATAAAAGAAAACACACACAAAACAAATCTGCTGTACAATCACTACTATGTTCTTTGCTTTTTATTTCTGTTGTTTGTTAGAATATTCTGATAAAGGACATAAGAGTTTATGTGGCTTGAAGTTTAAGTTATGCTCTATTGTAACGGAGATGTCACAGTGTCAACTTGAGATAATTGGTCATATTACATCCATAGTCAAGGGCAGAGAAAAGAGGATTGATGTTTGCATGCTAATGCTCAGCTTGCTCTCTCTATTCTTTACAGCTCATGATCCCAAGACAAGGGAATGGTTCCTTCCATAGTAAGCAGGTCTTTTGACATCAATTAACATAATTAAGTAGCCCATTCTTTTTTTTTCTCTTTTTTTATTCGATATAATTTATTTACATTTCAAATGATTTCCCCTTTTCTAGCCCCCCCACTCCCCGATAGTCCCGTAAGCCCCCTTCTCTTCCCCTGTCCTCCCTCCCACCCCTTCCCACTTCTCTGTTCTGGTTTTGCTGAGTACTGTTTCACTGAGTCTTTCCAGAACCAGGGGCCACTCCTCCTTTCTTCTTGTATCTCATTTGATGTGTGGATTATGTTTTGGGTATTCCAGTTTTCTAGGTTAATAACCACTTATTAGTGAGTGCATACCATGATTCACCTTTTGAGTCTGGGTTACCTCACTTAGTATGATGTTCTCTAGCTCCATCCATTTGCCTAAGAATTTCATGAATTCATTGATTCTAATGGCTGAATAGTACTCCATTGTGTAGATATACCACATTTTTGCATCCACTCTTCTGTTGAGGGATACCTGGGTTCTTTCCAGCATCTGGCAATTATAAATAGGGCTGCTATGAACATAGTAGAGCATGTATCCTTATTACATGGTGGGGAACCCTCTGGATATATGCCCAGGCATTCTTTCCTTGCCCTTCTCCTCCCACTTTAATTGGACCTGTGGATCCTGAACCATACAGGTAAGTTTCCCTTTCCACACCCATCTTCCCTGTTGACGGAGTCCTCTGACACAAGCCAAGCTGCACTGAGCAGTCTGTTATCCCATGGGACCTCCATTCTCCCCCAGGGACCTACATTTTCCCTCTCCCTCTCCTCCCACCTTAATTAGACCTGTGGATGCTGAACAATACAGGTAAGGTTCCATTCTGTTATCTATCTTCTTTGTTGAATCTTCTGGAGAAAGCCAAGTTGCACTGAGCAGCCTGCTCTTCCAGGGAAACTGCCATTCTTCTCCCATGTCTCTGTCTACCTTCATTGGATCTGTGAATCCTGAACCGTACAGGTAAATTTTCCTTCCTCATCCATCTTTCCTGCTTGCTGTGTCCTCTAGGGAAGGAGAGCTTCTCTGAGCAATCTACTATCCCAAAAGGACTTCCATTATCCAGCCACCTCTCCTCCCACCTACATCATATCTGCTGTGCCTAAACCATAGAGGTGAGCTTCTCTTTTCTATGTGAGGTTCATCGTCCCTGCTTACTGAATCATCTGGGAACACCAAGCTTCCCTGAACAGCTTATTCTCCCAAGTGGGTGCCCATTCTTCTGCAATCTCTCTGTCCATCTTCATTAGACCTGCAGCTAATGAATCACACATACCTATAGATACATAATCATATAGCATAAGAATAATCATCAGAGGCCTGCCTCAACAGGACCATTGAAGTTAACACCCCTCCCAATAACTACTACAAAAGGAACATCCAAGGACAAAAGCCATTCAGATAGCTAAAGGCTCCAGAAAGAATATAGTCAACAAAAAAATAGGGGAATACAACAAATTTGAAGCACAGCAACCCTACAAAGCCCAGAAATCCTAACACAACCAAAACACAAGGAAATGACTTAAATTCAATCTTCTAAAGATGATAGAAGCCTTTAAAGGGGAAATAAATAAACCCAAAGGAAATACAGGAAACTACTATTAAAAAGATGTTCTTTTAAAAAAGGAAACAAATACATTCCTTAAAGAATAACAGGAAAATACCATTTAAAAATGTGAAGGAATTTTGCCACCCAGTCCTTTCTGCTGGGGCAGACTCTTGGCTTGTTTGCTCCAATGAAGACACCATCTCCTGATCCATCCTAGAGAACCATCTAAACAGTCCCATAACCCCTGAAGAAATACAAGCAGTCATTAACCAACCAAAAAATGCCCAAGACCAGATGGGTTTAGTGGAGAATTCTATCAGATCTTCAAAGATGACCTGATAAAATACTCATCAAACTATTCCACAAAACATAAACACAAGGCAAGCAACCCAATGTGTTCTATGAAGCCACAATTACACTTATAGCTAAACCAAAGAAAGACCAAATAAGAAAAGAAAACGAGAACTCAAGAAGTTAGACTCCAGAAAACCAAACAACCCTATTAAAAAATGGGGTACAGAGTTAAACAAAGAATTCTCACCTGAAGAACTTCGGATGGCGGAGAAGCATCTTAAAAAATGCTCAACTTCATTAGTCATTAGGGAAATGCAAATCAAAACAACCCTAAGATTTCATCTTACACCAGTCAGAATGGCTAAGATTAAAAATTCAGGAGACAGCAGGTGTTGGAGAGGGTGTGGAGAAAGAGGAACACTCCTCCACTGCTGGTGGGGTTGCAAATTGGTACAACCACTCTAGAAAGCAGTCTGGCGGTTCCTCAGAAAACTGGGCACCTCACTTCCAGAAGATCCTGCTATATCACTCCTGGGCATATACCCAGAAGACTCCCCACCATGTAATAAGGATACATGTTCTACTATGTTCATAGCAGCCCTATTTATAATTGCCAGATGCTGGAAAGAACCCAGGTATCCCTCAACAGAAGAGTGGATGCAAAAAATGTGGTATATCTACACAATGGAGTACTATTCAGACATCAGAAACAATGAATTCATGAAATTCTTAGGCAAATGGATGGAGCTAGAGAATATCATACTAACCCAGTGAGGTAACCCAGACTCAAAAGGTGAATCATGGTATGCACTCACTAATAAGTGGATATTAACCTAGAAAACTGGAATACCCAAAACATAATCCACACATCAAATGAGGTACAAGAAGAAAGGAGGAGTGGCCCCTGGTTCTGGAAAGACTCAGTGAAACAGTATTCGGCAAAACCAGAACGGGGAAGTGGGAAGGGGTGGGTGGGAGGACAGGGGAAGAGAAGGGGGCTTACGGGACTTTCGGGGAGTGGGGGGGCTAGAAAAGGGAAATCATTTGAAATGTAAATAAATTATATCGAATAAAAAAAAAGAAAGAAAAGAAAACTTCAAACCAATTTCTCTTATGAACAATTGATGCAGAAATATGCAATAAATTCTTGACAATCAAATCCAAGAACACATCAAAATGATCATTTAATATGATCTCATTAGATGCTGGAAAAAGCATTTGACAATATTCAGCATCGCTTCATGTTAAAAGTCTTGGAAAGATCAGGAATTCAAGGCCCATACCTAATATAATAAAAGCAATATACAGCAAACCAATAGCCCAAGTCATACCAAATGGAGAGAAACTTGAAGCAATTCTACTAAAATCTGGGATCAGACAAGGCTGCTTACTCTCTCCCTATCTATTCAATATAGTATTTGAAGTTCTAGCTAGGACAATTAGACAACAAAGAGAGGTCAGGGTATACAAATTCGAAAGGAAGAAGTCAAAATATCACTATTTTCAGATGATATGATAGTATACTTAACTGACCACAAAAATTCCACCAGAGAACTGTGAAAGTTGAAAAACAACTTCAGCAAAGTGGCTGGATATAAAATTAACTCAAACAAATCTGTAGCCTTCTATACTCAAAGGATAAACAGGCTGAGAAAGAAATAAAGGAAATGACACCATTCACAATAGCTACAAACAATATAAAATATCTTTGTGTGACTCTCACCAAACAAGTGAAAGATCTGTGTGACAAGAACTTCAAGTCTCTGAAGAAAGAAATCGAAGATCTCGGTAGATGGAAACATCTCGCATGCTCATGGATTGGCAGGATTAATATAGTAAAAATGGCCATCTTACCTAAAGCAATCTATAGATTCAATGCAATCCCCATCAAAATTCCAACACAATTCTTCATAGAGCTAGGAGGAGCAATTCTCAAATTCATTTGGAAAACAAGCAAACCAGGATAGCAAAAACTATTCTCAACAATAAAAGAACTTCTGTCAGAATCACTATCCCTGACCTCAAGCTGTACTACAGAGTAATAGGGATAAAAACTGCATGGTATTGGAACAGTGACAGGCAAGTAGACCAATGAAATAGAATTGAAGACCCAAAAATAAACCCACACACTGATGGTCACTTGAACATTGACAAAGGAGTGAAAACTATCCAGTAGAAAAACAACAGCATTTTAAACAAATGGTGCTGTTTCAACTTGAGGTCAACATGTAGAAGAATGAAAATTGATCCATTCTTATATCCTTGTATAAAGCTCAAGTCCTAGTGGATCAAACCAGATACACTGAGCCTAACAGAAGAAAAAGTAGGAGAGAAGCTTCAACCACATGGACACAGGGGAAATTTTCCAGAACAGAGCATCAATGGCTTATGCTCTAAGATTCAGAATTGACAAACAGGTCCTCATAAAACTGCAAAGCTTCTGTAAGGCAAAGGACACTGTCAATAGGACAAAACAGCAACCAACAGATTGGAAAAAGATCTTTACCAATCCTACATCTGATAGAGGGCTAATATCCAATATATATGAAGAACTCAAGAAGTTAGATTCCTGAGAATCTGTAAGAAATATTTTTAAAAACCTCAAAATTGCTAGTCTATACATCATCCCTTTTTTATAGTGTTAATACAGCACAATATAATTTTACATTTACCTATCTCATGAGATAGGCTCTATCTCATGACAAGTTCCACATTTGGTAATTCATTTTGAAAATATTTTAAAAAGCAGAGTTTCTTTTAACCATTGACTCCAGTGGGGAAAAAAACTGAGCCACATACAAGCAATGTTACGGGCCTAGATTTAGGCCCAGGCCTAAATCTAACTTGAGGTCCTTTGATGAAATCATTTGGTAATGTGTACACTGGGATTCTGTTTATTCAAACATACCATTCTAGGGGAGGAAACTGTTTGTAAAGACTGTATAAGCTTCAGTTTTCTGGAAATCACTTCTTTAAATCCCTCAGAAGAAAATAAAATGGAGTCTATGGTACATATTCTAAAAAAAAAAAAAAAAAAAAAAAAAAAAAAAAAGGGGGGGGGGGGAAGAGATAAACAGAGAATTCTCTCAACTGAGGAACCTGAATGGCTGAGAAGTACCTAAAGAAATGTTCAACATCCTTAGTTTTTAGGAAAATGCAAATCAAAACAGTGCTGAGATTCTACCTCACACCAATCAGAATGGCCAAGATCAAAAACTCAGGTGACAGCATATACTGGCAAGAATGTGGAGAAAGAACACTCCTCCATTGCTGGTGGGATTGCAAGCAGATACGACCACTCTGGAAATATTTTTGGTGGTTCCTCAGAAATTTGGGCATAGTAATACCTGAGGACCCAACTGTACCACTCCTGGACATATAAACAGAAGATGCTCTAATGTGTAATAAGGAAATATGCTCCACTATGTTCACAGCAGCCTTATTTATAATAGCCAGAGCTGGAAAGAAACCAGATGTCCCTCAACAAAGGAATGGATTTAGAAAATGTGGTACATTTACACAATGGAGTACTACTCAGCTATTAAAAACAATGAATTCACGAAATTCTTAGGCAAATGGATGGATCTAGAAAATAACATACTGAGTGAGGTAACCTAATCACAAAATAAAACACATGGTATGCATTCACTGATAAATGGATATTAGCCCAAAAGCTCAGAGTAAACAAGATACAATTCACAAGCCACATGAAGCTCAAGAAGAAGGAAGACCAAAGTATGAATACTTCGGTCCTTCTTAGAAGGGGGAACAAAATTCCCATGGTAGGAGATTCAGAGATAAAATGTGGAGCAGACACTGAAGGAAAGACCATCCACAGACTTCACATCCAATTTTTTATTGTAGCATTGTTCATTATAGTGAGAAAATAAGGCCAGACTAAATATCCACCAGTGATTGAATAAATAATGAGAATTTATCAAACACACAATGGAATTTTGTCTTTAAAAGAAGAATTAAATAATAAAAATTCTGTCTTTCAAGATAAAGAAACATACATTGAACCCTACATATCAATAGTGAAAGACTTCAACACCCACTGTTTTCAACTTACAGGACATCCACATAAAAACTAAACAGGGAAATAATGAAACTAACAGACATTATGAATCAAATGGATCTAACAGACATCTACAGAATATTTACCTAAACACAAAAGAATATACCTTTTTTTTTCAGCATCTCATGGATCCTTCTCCAAATTGATCATATAGTTGGTCAAAAAGAAAGCCACAACAGATACAAGAAAATTGAAATAATGCCTTGTATCTCATCAGACCACTGTGGATTAAATCTGGACTTCAACAACAACAACAGAAACACAAGAAATCCTACCCTTCATGGAAACTGAACAACTGACTACTCAATGATCTCTGGGTCGGGAGAAAAATAATGAAAGAAATTAATGATTTTCTAGAATTCAATGAAAATGAAGGCACAACATACCCAAATTTATGGGACACAATGAAAACACTGCTGAGAGAAAAGTTCATACTACTAAGTGCCTCCATAAAGAAATTAGAAATTATTTTCATATAAATAATGTAAAGTACAACAGAAAGCTCTAGATCAAAAAGAAGCAAAGATACCCAGGAGGAGCAGAAGGCAGGAAATATTCAAACTCAAGGCTGTAAATCAATCTATTAAAAACAGAGAAAACAACACAAAGAATCAATGAAACAAACAGCTGGTTTTTGAAAAACATCAATAAGATAGACAAACCCTTAGGCAAAGTAACCAAAAGACACACAGTATCCAAATTAACAAAATAAGAAATTAAAAAGGATACATAACAATAGACAAGGAGGATATTCAAATAATCTTTAAGTCTTAATTTCAAAAGCCTGTATTCCACAAAATTGGAAAATCTGAACAAAATGGATGATTTTCTAGACATTTGCCACTTAACAAAGTTAAATTAAGATCAGGTAAACTATTTAAACAACTATATAACCCCTAAAGAAATGGAAGCAGTCATTAATTCTCCTAATCAAAAATAGCTCAGGGCCAGATGGTTATAGACAAGAACTCTACCAGACTTTCAAAGAAGAGATAATACCAATACTCCTCAAACTATTCCACAAAATAGAAATAGAAAGAACACTGACAAAGTCATTCTATGAAGCCAAAATCACGCCAATACCTAAACCACATGAGCCTCAATAAAGAAAACAAACCATAGACTGATTTGTGTTATGAACATTGATGCAAAAATACTCAATAAAATACCTGCAAACTGAATCCAGGAACACATCAAAAGCATTAGCATTCATGATCAAGTAGGCCACACCCCAGTATAGTTTAATATACAAAAATCCACCAGTATAATTCACCATATAAACAAATTGAAAGAAAAAATGCATGGTTATCTCATTAGATCTTGAAAAAGCCTTTGACAAAATCTAACATACCTTCATGGTAAGTCTTAGAGAGATGAGAGATACAAGGCACATACCTAAACACAATCAAAGCAGTATACAGCAAGCCAATAGCTAACATCAAACTAAATGGAGAGAAGCATTTCTACTAAAATCAGCAACAGGACAAGGCTGCCCACTCTCTCCCTATTTATTCAATATAGGACATGAAGTACTATATTGTACTATGTAGCCACAGCAATAAGACAACTAAAGGAGATCTAAGGGATACAAATTGGAAAATAAAGAGTCAAAGTGTTGCTATTTCTAGATGATATGATAGTATACATAAGGGACCCCAAAAATTCTTCCAGAAAACTCTGAGTGAAAGATCTGTATCAGAACTTCAAGTTCCTGAAAAAAGAATTTAAAGAAGATATCAGAAGATGGAGAGACCTCCATGCTCATGGATAGGCAGGATTAACATAGGAAAAATAGCCATCTTACCAAAAGCAATCTACAGATTCAATGCAATCTTCATCAAATTTTCAACACAATTTTTATAGACTGTAGTATTAACATTTTTATTAAATGACTGCTTAGTGTTACTTCCTGCCTCAATATTTTGTGTTCTTAAATGAAAGACATACATACAGCTTTTATATTTTAATATATCTTATGTTGTATAATATCTGAGCATCTTCCTAGCCTCCATGCTGCTGGAATCTACCTCCTGCAGATAATTCCAAGTCACTTCTTACTAATTTCTATGTTCCATCTTGGCTGCTCCTAACCCAGCTGAGCAGACCTCTGGGCCATGATCTCCCTGCCCCTTTACAAGGCAGCTCTGCCTCTTTGTCCTGCACCCTTTTCACATGGCATCTCTTCCCTTCCTTCTCCTTCTCCTCCTCAAAGTCCCAAGTCCTGGAAACCTAAATCCCCACCTCTTTCTCTTCTACCAACTATTGGCTGCTGGCATCTTTATTTACCAATCAGAATTAACTATGGGCAGGGTCCCAGGAGCTATGTGCAGACCCTCTCATACAAACAGCTTGGGGGACAGAATTAGCATTAAAATACAAGCAGCTATAGTAGACATGGAAAGAGCAATTCTCAATTTCATATGAGAAATTAAAAACCCAGGATAGCCAAAACAATCCTGATCAATAAAAGGCCTTCAGGAGGAATCATCATCTCTGACCTTGAGCTGGAATACAGAGCAATAATGATAAGGACTGCACAGTATTACAACAGAAACAGACATGTTGATAAATAGAATTGAGTCAAAGATGCAGAAACAAGCTCACACAACTATGGACACTGGATTTTTGATAAAGAAACCAAAACTGAAAATGGAAAAAAAGAAAAAGCATCTTTAACAAATGGTACTGGTCTAACTAGATGTCTACATATAGAAGAAAGAAAATAGATTCATATTTATCACCCTGCACAGAACTCAAGTCCTAGTGGATCAAGAACCTTAACATAGAACTGGATACACTAACTCTCATAGAAGAGAATGTGAGAAATACCCTTGAACAACATCAGTACAGGAGACAATTTCCTAAACAGAAAACCAGTGGCTCAAGTTCTATGATCAACAATTGACAAATGGAACCTCATGAAACTGCAAAGCTTCTGTCAGACAAAGGACACTGTCAATAGGACAAATTGGCAACCTACAGATTGGGAAATGATCCTCACCAACCATACATCTGACAGAGGGCTAATACCCAAAATTTGCAAAGAACTCAAGAATTTAGACACCAACTACCTAAATAACACAATTAAAAAACAGAGATAAACAGAGCATTCTCAACAGATGAATCTTGAGTGGCCAAAAAGCCCTTAAAGAAATGTTTAAAGTCCTTAATCATTAGGGCAATGAAAATCAAAAGATCTATGATCCATCTTACACCCATCAGAATGGCTAAAGTAAAAAACTTAGAAGATAGTACATACTGGTGAGGATATGGAGCAAGGGGAATACTCCTGAATTGCTGGTGGGAGTGCTAACTTGTACAACCACTTTGGAAATCAGTTTGGCAGGTTCTTAAAAAAACTAGGAATCTGCCTCAGGATCCAGCTATACCACTCCTGGGTATATACCCCAAAAGGTACTACACCATCCCTCAAAAACATGTGTTCATAATAGCTTTTTTGCAATAGCCAGAAACTGGAAACAACCCAGATATCCCTAAACTAAAAACTGGATAAAGAAAATGTGGTACATCTAAACAATTTAATACTATTCAGCTATTTAAAACAATGATATTATGAGTTTTGCAGGCAAATGGGTGGAACTTGAGAATATCATCCTTAGTGTGGTAACCCAGTCCCAAAAGGACATGTGTGGTATACGTTCACTTATAAGTGAATATTAGCCAATATTAGCCTCATAAGATACCCATGTTATACTTCACAGACTCAAAGAAGCTAAACAAGTAGAATGGCACAAGCAAGGATGCTTAGAAGCTAAGCAGTAAATAAAATAGTCACAAGAGGCAGGTGGAGGGAGGAAACTGGAAGGAAGAGAGATGGGGAGAGGGAGGGAGGTTCACTCTCAGGTATGGGGAAGGACATGAAAGAGGACCAGATGACCATGATAATGAATGAAAATCTATAACTGACAGGGGTGAGAGGTAGGAGGAATCTCCAGTACAAGACAGAGACCTGACAAAGGATGGTGTCCAACAATTAATGGGGGTGTCCTTAGCTGTGATTCACAGCATTGGGTCTATGAAACCTGAAGAGGCCACTTCCTGTAGCCAGTCAGGAACACCAATGGAGCAGCAGGGATACCAGCCCACTCACAAAACTTTCAAACCAAAATTTATCCTGTCTACATGAAACACAGGGATGGGAGATGGTACAGAGAATGAGGGAATGGTCAACCAATAACTAGCTCAATTGGAAACCCATTCGATAGGCAAGCACCAATTCATGTCAATGTTAATGATTGATACTCTGTTATACTTGAGGACAGGAGCTAGCATGGCTGTCCTCTGAGAGGCTCCACCCAGCATCTGCACCAGACAGATGCAGACACCCACAGCCAAACTGCACATGGAGCTTGGGGACTCACGCAAGAATAGGAAGAAGGATCGTAGGCACCAAAGAGGATAGGAGCACTACAGGAAGACCAACAGAGTCAACTAACTTGGACCCTTGGGGCCCTCAGAGATTGAACCGCCAACCAAAGGACATACAAAGAATGGATCTAGACCTCCCCACACATTTGTTAGCAGAGAAGCAGCTAGGTCTTCATGTAGATCCTGAAAAACTGGAGTGGAGAGCTAAGGGGGTCTATCCCAAAAGATGTTGCCTGTACATGGGATATGTTTTCTTCTAGCTGGGCTGCCTTTTCTGGCCTTAATGGGAGAGGATGTGCCTAGCTTTAAAGAGACTTGATGTGCCAGGGTTGAAGGATAGCCAGGGGATTCCACTGGCTCAGAGGAGAAGGGGAGGAGAGGATGTAGGGAAGGATTGTAGGAGGGGTTGACATGGAGGGGGCCAATGAGCAGGATGTAAAGTGAATAAATAAAATAATAATAAAAAATAATCCATTACAGACATCTCAGAGGCCCTTCTTCCAGGTAATTCCTGATTGTATTAAATTAACAATTAAAATTAACTATCACAACTACTAAGAATGCCTCATGTTCAATGCAATTTCTCTATGCTGGGCACTAGTTTCTCTTTAGATGTTCTGACTATGTTAATCTATAATAGATAAAATATTTTCATGTCCTACTTTATAGATGGGGAATCTAAAATTGGATTATTTTTCAGAGATCAACCATCAGAATGACAATTGCAAATCTGCCACCATTAGGAGGTAGAAGATTCCTCTGAGTTTGTAGGGATAGAGGCATCACATAAACCTTGACTCTTGGAGTTCACCATTTCTGGAAGAAGCAGGCATAGAAACACTGATTAAAAGAGTTAGGCAATAAGAAACTTTTAAAGATGCAGTAGTTGATCAAGGAGGATACAAAAGCTGGAGATGATATGGATCTACTCAGGCACATGGGAAGAAAGGATGAGCCAAGGATACCCCACAGGATAACCCTCTATGCATGGAGCACTAACAGCCACGTGACGTCTGATTTCAGAAATAGACCATGTCCACCCAGCCAATGTGACAGGTAGCATAGCTAGTCCAACTAATGTCAGAACAACTAGGCCTTCCATTAGACTTTCAGAAACCTGCCTCTGTAGGTATCCAGGACTGTCCTAAAGACTGACAGCTGCTCTTCTTGGGATACAACCACACAGGCTGGGATTTGACTTGGGATTGGGTATGTTAGAGGAAGATAAGTTTCCAGCCTTGGAACATGGCAAGAAAAAACCTGAGCCTCATTCAAGACCTGTCCTTGTGCCAGTGGAATCTTGGGTGACCTGTCTAGGAAGCATTTACTTTCATCATGTCTATCATAGTCTTATCTTGCAGTGTCAGGGAAATGTCTCATGAGGCTCGTTTTATGCAATGCCTAACATAGATTAATAGCTATTTCACTCCTTGAAGCAGCAGTCTTTGGGATTTCTACTATATACCAGTCACTGCACTAAATGACTCAAACAGGTTCACATGCCAATGTAGATTCTACACAAATGGAGCTATTAGTAATAGTAGCAGTAGTACTTATTATATTAGTAGTAGTATGCCAGTAGTTATTCTCATTGAGGAACATAAATAGAGGTAGGTATAATGAGATCAGCACCTTTATTAGGAATAAGTATGGAGGTCTATGTGTCATCTCTCCATCATGCATGCTCCAGAAGTGGCCATCCCATAGTTCAGATCACTTTTGTCTAGTGCCAGAGCCTAGATTTTTTATCTTAAGTGTCGCTCTACATTTCTAGCTTCTTCAAATCTCAGTAAAGGTTTGAAGTGAACTAAGCACAGACAAGGTCCACTAAGTGACCACAACAATTACAATGGGCCCCAAGGTAAATTAAAGACAACAACCTAAATAGCACTTGTCTTGAAAAAGTTGAACCACAAGTCTGTGTGCCATCAAAGTTTTTCCGGAGTCAATCATGCGCAGGTCTAAGCTGTCAGTAGAAGATATTTGTGCCATAGCCAAGGGAAGGGACAGTCTACAGAGGCCTAAAACTTATACGGCTTAAATCCTCATTAAGAAAGAGGGTAAAAAAAATCAGAAAACATGGTCATAGTAGCTATTTTTATTCTTATTACTATTGCCATAAACATTTTCTACATGTACAGGTTTTTTTCAGATATAATCTTTTAAAAACAAAAAAGAGAGACTATGAAGTTTAGTTTCTAATGAAATTAAAAATTCAAAGGTAATATTAATCTAACAGAAACAGCATAGCACAGATTTTTATTAACTGATCATTTCTGAAATACTCCTGTCCTAAACTCTGCTGCCATTCTCACTAGTAGGCTTTGTAGTGACAAGAGCTTTGTGATATTATTTAATCGAGATAATTAGGCTTTTTGCTAATTGATCAGAGCAAATTTTCTAAATGATATATAAATGAAATTCCTTGTAAGTCACAATTTGATATAGGTAAATGATTAATTATGATGATTGTTAAGATGTACCACTGTTGGATACTACACAAGCATGGAGATTATGGTAAAAACTATTTTCTACAAATCTTTCCCTTAGAAGACAGCCTTCAAAAAACAGTATGGATTGTTGATGATTGTCTGCATGGCATTATGAAGTATATTCATGGGTAGGGAGCTTGTAGGAAAACCTAATCAATCGCACCCACTACTAATGAGAATGCTCAAAATGCTGCTTTCTAGATTTATTTTCTTCCTGTTAACAATGTTTCTCCAATACCAGTTATTACTGGATTCATTTAAATCACAACAGGACTCAGAATCACCTGAAGTACACAATGAAAAGCTAATTGGCACAGCAAATATCCAATTGTCTCCCTGGAAGCTCTCCTATGCCAACATCAAGATATTGTAATCATACATGGAAGTGGTGGTGACCACATCTGTCCCTCTAATCCCAAAATAAGTATTCTTCATTTCCATTTCTTTTTTGCCAGATATTAAAACCATCTCCCAGTTTGCTAATCCTGAGGCTAATTACTCAAGTGGCCCATTAGCCACAGTCACCTATAATTATAGAAACACATTAGTTTTAGAGAATTGATACAGATACCTGCACATTGGAGCAGCAAACACAAGTAACATTGTGTCTAAAGAACATCTGCTCTCACATCTCCCGGGAATAAGAGCATCTGCACTTGACAGCTCTGAACTTCAATCCAGATTTCTGATCTTGAGAAAAAAACTCTGGCTTCAGGAGGAAATAAATGGGACTGTTTAAGAGGAGGGTTCCTCAATTCCAGTGGCATGCCTGTGGGCCATTCCTAAGCACCATTTTTTCTTCCAGCAAAATTGTGAGGTTTTTTTTTTTTTTTTGTAAATTGGTTAACATGAGCTGTTTTGTGAGGTGGGCAGGATTCCCATGGACTTAATGATTCCAGAAATGAGCTAAAGGCAAGAGTGTGACTTAGTGTGACTTAGCAGCTTGAGAAACACTCAAGGTGGGCCAGAACAGTATTCTTGATTATCCTGTGTGTATTTCTTATCTTCAAAAAATTTTGATTGCACCTGGTATTCGGACAGTTCCAAAGCCCTATGTGCACGGCCCACCAGGAGAGAGCTGATCTCCCAGCAGTGCTTTCACTTCTGGGCTCAAAGGTGAGACCTCCACTTTCTCTCTAATAACTGTCTGGAGAGGAACAGCTAGACGAGCACAGGGCATACAACCAGTGGAACAGTTAGAACAGGATCCTTTCAGTCACAATCTGCACCCAGGAGCTGGGCAGTTCCACAGATATCTGCACAGACATCCCACCAGACATCCCACTGTCAGAACACCCAGGTGTTCTGACACAGATTTACAGGTCCACAGGAGGGACAAGCTCCTGTCAGAGACAGCAAGAACAAGCAACACCTGAGAGAATCTGATGGTGAAAGGCAAGTGCAAGAAACCTACCAACAGAAACCAAGACTACTTGTCAACATCAGAACCCTGTTCTCTGGCCACAGCAAGTCCTGGATACCCCCAACAAACTAGAAAAACAAGATTTGGATTTAAAATTGCATCTCATGATGCTGATAGAGGACTTTTAAAAGGACATAAATAACTCCCTTAAAGAAATACAGGAGAAATCAGGTAAACAGGCAGAAGCACTTAAAGAGGAAACACAAAAATCCCTTAAAAGGTACCGGAAACTACAACCAAACAGGTGAAGGAGTTGAACAAAACCATTCAGGAGCTACAAATGGAAATAGAAATAATAAATAAATCACAAAGGGAGACAACCCTAGAGATAGAAAATATAGGAAAGAGATCAAGAGTCATATATGCAAGTATCACAACGAGAATAAAAGAGATAGAAGAGGGAATCATAGGTGTAGAAGATACCATCGAAAAAACTGACACAACAGTCAAAGAAAGTGCAAAATGCAAAAAGGTCCTAATCCAAAACATCCAGGAAATCCAGGACACAATGAGAAGACCAAACCTAAGGATAATAGGTACAGAAGACAGTGAAGACTCCCAACTTTAAGGGCCAATAAACATCTTCATCCAAATTATAGAAGAAAACTTCCCTAACCTAAGGAAATAGATATCCATGTACATAAAAGAAGCCTACAGAACTCCAAATAGATTGGACCAGAAAAGAAATTCTTCACATCACATAATAATCAAAGCACCAAATGTATAAAACAATGAAAGAATACTAAAAGGAGTAAGGGGAAAGGTCACATAACTTATAAAGGCAGACCTACCAGAATTAAACCATACTTCTCATCAGAGACTATAAGAGCTAGAAGATAATGGGCAGATATAATACAGACCTAAAGAGAACACAAAAGCCAGCTCAGGCTATTATACCCAGCAAAACTCTCAATTACCATACATAGAGAAACCAAGATATTCCATAACATAAACAAATTTATGAAATGGTTTTCATAAATCCTGTACTTTGAAGGATAATAAATGGAAAACAGCAACACAAGGAGGGAAACTACACGCTAGAAAAAGCAAGAACGTAATCTTCCATTAACAGACCAATAAGAAGAAAGCTACATAAACATAACTCTACTGTTAACAACAATAATACCAGGAAGCAATAACTACTTCTCCTTAATATCTATTAATATAAATGGACTCAATTCCCCAATAAAAAGAAATAGACTAACAGACTGGATATATAAACAGGACCCAACATTTTGCGGCATACAAGCAACCTACCTGACTGTCAAAGAGAGACACTCCCTCAAAGAAAAAGGCTAGAAAATAATTTTCCAAGCAAATGGTCCCAAGAAACAACTTGGAGTAGCCATTCTAATATTGGATAAAATCGACATCCAAACTAAAGTTATCAAAAAAGATAAGGAAGGACACTTCATAGTCATTCAAGGAAAAATGTACAAAGATGATCTCATAAACCTGAACATCTGTGCTCCAAATGTAAAGGTACCCACATCCATAAAAGAAACTTAACAAAAGCTCAAAGCACACATTGCACCCCACACAATAATAGTGGGAGACTTCAACACCCCACTCTTATCAATGGACAAATCATGGAAACAGAAACTAAACAGAGACACAGTGAAACTAACAGAAGTTATGGACTTCTGGACTTAACTTAGTTAAGACCCAATGGACTTAACAGATATCTATAGAATATTTTATCCGAAAAGAAAAGAAAATACCTTCTTCTCAGGACCTCATGGTACAAAACAGGCCTCAACAGATACAGGAAGATTAAAATAATCACATGCATCCTATCAGATCATGATGGATTAAGGCTGATCTTTAATAACAACAACAACAAAAAAAAAACCAATAGAAAGCCCACATACACTTGGTAACTGAATAACACTCTGCTGTCCAATGTTAACTTGGTCAAGGAAAAAATAAAGAAATTAAAGATTTTTTAGAATTTAATGAAAATGAAGCCACAACATACCCAAACCTATGGGACACAATGAAAGTAGTCCTAAGAAGAAGACTCATAGTTTTGAGTGCCTCCAAAGAGAAACTGGAGAGAACACATCCTAGCAGTTTGACAGCATATCTGAAAGCTCTGGAACAAATTACACCCAAGAGGAGTAGATGGCAGGAAATAATAAAACTCAGGGCAGAAATCAACAAAGTAGAAACAAAAAGAACTATACAAAGAATCAACAAATCCAGGAGCTTGTTCTTTGAGAAAATCAACAAGATAGATGAACCCTTAGTCAGACTAACCAGGGGACACAGAAACAGTACCAAATTAACAAAATCAGAAATGAAAAGGGAGACATAACAACAGAATCTGAGTAAATCCTAAATATCATCAGATCCTACTAAAAAGCCTTTACTCAATAAAACTGGAAATATCTGGATGAAATGGACAATTTCCAAGACAGATACCAGGTACCAAAATGAAATCTGGATCAGATAAACGATCTAAATGGTCCCATAACCCCTAATGAAACAGAAGCAGTTATCAATAGTCTCCCAACCAAGAACAGCCCAGGACCAAATAGGAGTAGTAGACAGTTTTAGCAGACCTTCAAAGAAAACCTAATACCAATATTCTCCAAACTATTCCAGAAAATGGAAACAGAAGGAACCCTACCCAATTCATTCTATGAAGCCACCTGACTAAAACACACAAAGAGCCTACAAAGCAGAACTTCAGATCAATTTCCATTATTAATATCAATGCAAAAATACTTAACAAAATTCTAGCAAACAGAATCCAAAAACACATAAAGATGATCATCCGTCATGATTAAGCAGTCTTCATCCTAGGGTTGAAGGGATGGTTCAATATAAGGAAATCCATCAACGTAATCTACTATATAAAGAAACTCAAAGAAAAAAAAAACACAAGATCATTTCATTAGATGCTGAAAAAGCATTTGACAAAATCCAACACTCCTTCATGGTAAAAGTCTTAAAAAATCAGAAATTCAAGGCCTATACCTAAACATAGTAAAAGCAATATACAGAAAACAAGTAGCCAACATCAAACTAAATGGAGAGAACCTTGAAGCAATCCCACTAAAATCAGGGACTAGACAAGGCTACACACTCTCTCTGCATCTATTCAATATAGTACTTGAAGTCCTAACCAGAGCAATTAGACAACAAAAAAGAGGTGAAAGAGATAAAATTGGAAGAAGTTAAGATATCACTGTTTGCAGGTGATATGATAGTATACTTAAGTGGCCACAAAAATTCAACCAGAGAACTCCTAATCCTGATAAACAACTTAAGCAAAGTGGCTAGATATAAAATTAACTCAAACAAATCAGTGACCTTCCTCTACTCTAAGGATAAAAAGGGTGAGAAAGAAATTAGAGAAACAACTCCCTTCACAATAGCCACAAATAATATAAAATGTCTTGGTGTGACTCTAACTAAACAAGTGAAAGACATGTGTGACAAGAACTTCATATCTCTGAAGAAATCAAAGATCTCAGAAGATGGAAAGATTTCCTGTGCTCATGGATTGGCAGGATTAATATAATAAAAATGGCCATCTTGCCAAAAGCAATCTAAAGATTCAATGCAATCCCCATCAAAATTCCAAGTCAATTCTTCATCTAGATAGAAAGAACAATTTTTAAATTCATCTGGAATAACAAACAATGCAGGATAATAAAAACTACTCTCAACAATAAAAGAACTGTTGAAATCACCACCCTTGACCTCAAGTTGTATGCCAGAACAATAGTGATAAAAAACTGTATGGTATTGGTACAATGACAGGCAGGTAGACCAATGGAATAGAACTGACCCAAAAGTGAACCCACACATCTGTGGTCACTTAATCTTTGACAACGGAGCTAAAATAACTCAGTGGAAATAAGACAGCATTTTCAACAAATTGTGCTGGTTCTAGTGGTAGAATGTAAATCAATCCATTCTTATCCCCTTGTACAAAGGATCAAGGACCTCCACATAAAACCAGATACATTGAAACTAATAGAAAAGAAATTGGGGAAGACCAGCACATGGGCACAGGCAAAATGTTTCTGAACAGAACACCAGTAGCTTATGCTCTAAGATCAAGAATTGACAAATGGGACCTCATAAAATTGTAAAGCTTCTGTAAGGCAAAGGATGCTGTCAATAGGACAAACTGTCAATGAACAGACTGTAAAAAGATCTTTACCAGCCTTACTTCTGATAGAGGGCTAATACCCAATATATTCAAAGAACTCAAGAAGCTAGACTCCAAAGAACCAAATAACCCTATTTTAAAAATGAGGTACAGAGCTAAACAAAGAATTCTTAACTGAAGAATACCGAATGGCTATGAAGCACCTAAAGAAATGTTCAATATCATTAGTTTTTAGGGAAATGCAAATCAAAACAACCCTGAGATTCCACCTCACACCAGTCAGAATGGCTAAGATCAAAAACTCAGGGGACAGCAGATGCTGGAGAGTATGTGGAGAAAGAAGAACACTCCTCCATTGCTGGTGGGATTGCAAGCTAGTACAACCACTCTTGAAATCAATTTGGTGGCATAGTACTACCTAAGGACCCAGCTATACCACTCATGGGCATATACCCAAAAGATGCTCCAACATGTAATAAGGACACATGCTCCACTATGTTCATAGCAGCCTTATTTATAATAACCAGAAGCTGGAAAGAACCCAGATATCCCTCAACAGAGGAATTGATAACAGAAAATGTGGTACGTTTACACAAAGGAGTACAGGTATTAAAAACAATGAATTCATGAAATTCTTAGGCAAATGGATGGAACTAGAAAATATCCTGACTGAGGTAGCCAAATCACAGAAGAACACACATGGTATACACTCACTGATAAGTGGATATTAGCCCAGAAGCTTGGAATACTTAAGATATAATTCAACAGACCTCATGAAGTTAAAGAAGAAGGAAACCCAAAGTATTGATACTTTGATCCTTCTTAGAAGGGTTATAAAATACCCATGGGAGGAAATACAGAGACAAAGTCTGGGCAAAGACTGAAGAAAAGACCATCCAGAGACTGTCCCACCTGGGGATCTGTCCCATATACATTTTCCAAACCCAGAGACTATTGTGGATGTCAACAAATGCTAGCTGTCTAGTATAGGAACCTCATATAGCTGTCTCCTGAGAGGCCCTGCCACTGCCTGACAAATACAGAAGGGGATGCTCTCAATCAACCATTGAACAGAACACTGGGTCCCCAATGGACGAGCTCGAGAAAGTACCCAAAGAGCTTAAAGGTTTTTGCAGCCCCATAGGAGGACCAACAATATGAACCAACTAAATCCCCTAGAGTTCACAGGGACTTAACCACCATAGGTACATGGGTAGCAGAGGATGGTCTGGTCAGATTTCAGTGAGAGGAGAGGCTCTTGGACCTGTGATGGTGCATTGCCCCAGTATAGGGGGATGCCAGGACAAGGAAGCAGAAGTGTGTGGGTTAGTGAGTGGGGGTAGGGTAATGGGATATGGAGTTTGGGGAGGGGAAATGTGGAAAGGGTATAGCAGTTGAAATGTAAATAAAGAAAATATCTAATAAAATAAATTCATGCCTAACCTCAAAATCACACAAAGTTCTGACTTATTCCCAGAATTTACTTTGTTAAGATATTTTTGGAGAAAGCAAATTATTTGGAAATATGCTTTTATCACTGATATTCTTTTTCAGTTACTTAATAGGAAAGATTTCAGCCTGTGTGTTGAGTATTAGACCTTATAACAAATGGCATTATAGAAAACACATCAGTAGCTCAAAATAAGATTCTTATACTTACAGAGGAGAATTGGGAAGGGGAAGGGAGAGGGGCTTGACAAAGATGACTTGGAAGTCTGGTACATGGCTGAGACACTGCAAAACTAAGATCTCCACATTTCTAATCTAGGGCTATAATTTTCACCTTTTTCCCATCTGCATTATTAGTGACTTAGCAAGAGTTTTTCCAAAGCCCCAATGGCTGACCTGTATGTTCACCCTTCTACAAGAGGCTTCAGGTCTTCTGACCAGCAGAGAGTGCCTCTGTGCTTCTCCATATACTTTATTGCTTGCACACTGCACAGAAACCTGCTTTACATATTGCCTTCCTGAGACTTAGCTTTCAGCCCTAGCAATCCCAGGAAAAACACATTTACTTGCTCAGAATCCAAATGGCCTTTTCTTATTAGGAAGCTTCTGGATGGAATTCTGGGCCAAATTGCCTTGTGCTTATCATATAAAGCCTACATACGGTGCCCTGGGACAACAGATATCAGTCAGAAATAGCCATAACAATGGTAGAAATATCAGATCTACAGCAACTACTGAACAAGGGAGGCTTCTGGGTGACCTGTGTTGGCAGTTCCCCATGACTTGGGGGATCTCTTTGAAAGCACCTACAGCTTGGTCCTCTGTGGAGTTGTATACCCAGCCAGGAGGAAAATGATATTTTTGTTGTTTTCTCTGCTGTCCTTTCAATGGTTCAATGGAAGCCATTAGACTTTCCTGCTGGGATCATTTCATTGCCAAATCCTCCCATCATTCAGTGACTATCTCTTTATGAGAACTTCCAGAGGCATTCTTTCATCTAAACACCTCCTATACCCCACCTATCCCTCTCTGCCTCACCACCCTGTTGTGATTTCCTCTTAACGCACTCTAGAAAAGCCTCTGTGCTTGGGCTACCCAGGTTCAACTCACACTTCTCACATCTGATAACAATCTTGTCCAGTGGTTCTTAGCCTGTAGGTCATGACCTCTTTAGGAGGGTTGAGCTATCTACAAGGATCAGCTACTTACATTAATGACACAGAATTACACAGAATTAACAGACACAGAATTACAGCTATGAAATAGCATAATTTTATGGTCACCACACATGGGAAAATGTGTTAAAGATTCACAGAATTAGGAGGGTCAAAAACCATTGCCCTAGTCTCAGAGTATAACTGCTGCATCTATGCCTTAGTTTAACATTAGTAGGAGGATCAACATCATTGTCATCATCATCGTATCATCTACTGATATGCTTGATATGATAATTAAGTTAACTCACCAATAACACCTTGGGCTTATCATCAAGAACCCAAAATGTCAGGCATCATTACTGTTTGTCTTCATGTTGGAGTTTGCACCTTCCTATTTTCCTATAATTTCTATTAAGATGGAAGACCATGCCAGTAGTGTGTGTGTGTGTGTGTGTGTGTGTGTGTGTGTGTGTGTGTGTGTGTGTCCAATACTTACAAAATGCCTTGGTATGTGTTTGGTATCTCAGAGCTTTACACTGAATGAAAAACCTTCCTGAGTGTTCCCTCTAGCTCTATCCCAATCTTCTAAACCTTGTTCTTGAATACCATTCTTCCCTCTTAACCAGGAACTTGATTTCTATTCTATTTGGCTTTTTATATTTAATGAAAAGTTATTAAGCATTTTAGTTAATATTATTGGTGGAAGTACAGGTACATAAGTGTAATAAGAGTAAAATTTTGTGAAGCCAGTTTTCTTCATTTCTCCAAGAGTTCTGCACACTGAACTCAGGTCTCCAGGCTTGTGCAGCACACATCTTTCCCTACTTTCACATCTCTCCATGCCTTGTTTACTTTGTGATACAAGGTCTGAGTCTGATGTAAACCAGATTAACCTCAAACTCATTTTTTAAAGAAATATGATCTTGAATTTCTGATCCTATTGTCTCGGCTTCCTGAGTGTTAGGATTACAGGTATGTGCTTTCTTTATTCTATTAAACTTCATCATTACACTATGAAGAGTTTAAGGGCTGGATCCACACATTTGTCTCTATATCCCCAGGTCTAGCCATATTTCTGCAACTTGGAAAGTTCCTATCCAGGGCTAATAGAAATATTCCTAGCATGTTTATTATTATAACATACTCCCGGAGATTGCATGGCTATATGTCATGTGCATAGCAGACATGCATATTCCTAAGATATAGTTCCTGTATTTCTGTGTGCAGAAACTGCCCATGGCTTCAGGTGTTGTCCTTTCTTTTTCAACCTTTTGAGCTCCTCTCTGACCATGCACACGAATACCAGGCAGTCATTCCAACCTGTGAGTCTTTGATATTGCTCTGCCCCTAACCAGGATGTCCTATGCCATCTCTTCACTTAGAACCAATGATGCTGCTCAAATCACTCATCAGGTCCCACCTTCCTTGTAACCTCCCAAGGGGCCAGTCCTCTTTATCATAAGTGTTTCCAAGATGTTACTGGCTCTTGCCTTAGTATCTGTCATGGTTCTTTGTTTTGTTTTGTTTGTTTTGTTTTGTTTTTAACTGTTCACAGACAATTACAAGGTTCAAATACAACTTTTATATCATAGCATTCACAGAGCTTAGAAAACAATGATTGGCCCAGAAAAAGCACAAAGAAGTATTTAGTGGATAAAGTTTAGGTAAATGTATCTTGACTTTAATATTTTTTATGAATCCCATCTGAGTCTAAATTAATGAATTAAGCAAATTCTAAATTCTAATTTAAATTCTAAATTCTAATTCTAAGAGTCAATTCATTCCATGTCCCTCTTGGTAAGGACTCTTACTAATGACAGCCAGCAAGCACAAGACATTTTTAAAGATGGGATGGTACCTGAGTCCACAGGCAGCATGCTAGTAATAGATAGAAAGAAACTCTCTCTCAGAACTGTAACTGTCCCCTGTGTATATGGCAAGGAACTGTGTGGCTCAAGGAAGTATGTTATGATTATATCTACATTTGGAATATTTCCTCTATTCTCTTAATGAGAACTTTCCATATACTTGATAGTCATTTGTATGTAATAAAAAAAATCAATAATGTTGAAAGTGAAAATGCACTAAGAACCAGTAATATACAAACTCTGTCTCAGAAGATCTAAAAGTATCAGCCATTCCCCTTCCCCTGAACTAACCCAGATACATTCGAAAAATCCTAAAAAGAAGCTTTAGAATTCTCTCATACTACACAATTCACAGACATATACTAAATGATTGAGGTCTAAAGAGGTCATGATTTGGCCATTCTCAAAGAGTGAGTTACAACAAAGGAAGAATGAGCCAGACAGGCCTTCTACTACTCGCTTCCACAATAGTCAAGAAAAGTACAGTGTAACACCCCAGATATTTCCAATAAGGTAAAATTTAGTCAATTAACATAAAATCCAACATAAGACAAGATGCTAAGCTAAAACACACAAGAACACACTGCATTTATTGTCACAGAGGAGACAGGACATCTACTGAGTTGTTCCCTTGATGAAAATAAGCACTTCAGTTGTTTTACTTCTGCGAAGAATCCAAGAAGATTTTTTTATGAAAAAAGCATATATGAACACCCCCACACCCAGGGCAATAGGAACACACCATGCCTAAACTTGAAGGGACTGAACTCTTTATCCATGACAACCTCTACATATATTAACAGAACCACTGGAGTAAGTGTCTGATCTAGAAATAAATTTGGCTTTCTTTTTCTTATTATATATTTTTATTTTCTATATTATTTGTTTACATTCCAAATGATTTCCCCTTTCCCAGTTCCCCCCTTGCCATATGTCCCATTAACCTTCTCTCCACCCATTCTCCATTCACTTCTTTCCTTTTTCTCTGTCCTGATACTCCCCTCCAATGCTAGATCAAGCCTTTCCAGGATCAGGACCCTCTCCTTACTTCTTCATGGGAGTCATTTGTTATGCTAATTGTGCTTTGTGTATTCAGAGCTTCTGGGCTAATTAATATCCACTTATCAGAGATTGCATTCAATGTGTATTCTTTTGTGATTCGGTTACCTCACTTAGAATGATATTTTCCAGATCCAACCATTGACCTAAAAGTTTCATGAATTCACTGTTTTTAATTGCTGAGTACTATTCCATTGTGTAAATATACCACATTTTCTGTATCCATTCCTCCACTGAGGGACATCTGGGTTCTTTCCAGCTTCTGGCTATTATAAAGAAGGCTGCTATGAACATAATGGAGCATGTGTCTTTATTACATGCCGGGAATCCTTTGGGTATATGCCCAGAAGAGGTATAGCAGAGTCCTCAGGAAGTGTCATGCCCAGTCTTCTAAGGAACCGCCAGACTGATTTCCAAAGTGGTTGTACCATCTTACAGCCCCACCAGCAGTGGAGGAGTGTTCCTTTCTCCACATCCTCACGAACACCTGCTGTGTCCTAAGTTTTTAACCTTAGCCACATTCTGACTGGTGTGAGGTGAAAATCTCAGGGTTGTTTTGATTTGCATTTCCCTAATGACTAATGATGTTGAGCATTTCTTAAGGTGCTTCTCTGCCATCCAAATTTCTTCAGGTGAAAATTCTTTATTTAAATTTGTACCCCATTTTTAATAGGATTATTTGGTTCCCAAGTATCTTAGGGTTTCTATTCCTGCACAAACATCATGACCAAGAAGCAAGTTGGGATGGAAAGGGTTTATTCAGCTTACACTTCCACATTGCAGTTCATCACTAAAGGAAGTCAGGACTGGAACTCAAGCAGGTCAGGAAGCAGGAACTTATGCAAAGGCCATGGAGGGTTGTTTCTTACTGGCTTGCTTCCCCTGGCTTGCTCAGCCTGCTCTCTTATAGAACCCAAGAGCACCAGCCCAAAGGTGGCACCACCCACAAGAGGCCCTCCCCAATGGATCACGAATTGAAAAAATGCTCCACAACTGGATCTCATGGAGGCACTTCCCCAACTGAAGCTCCTTTCTCTGTGATAACTCCAGCCTGTGTCAAGTTGACACACAAAACTAGCCAGTACAACTGGGGTCTAACTTCTTGAGTTCTTTCTATATATTGGATATTAGCCTTCTATCAGATGTAGGGTTGGTGAAAATCTTTTCCCAATTTGTTGGTTGCCTATTTGTCCTTTTGACAGTGTCCTTTGCCTTACAGAAACTTTGTAATTTTATGAGGTCCTATTTGTCAATTCTTGATCTTAGAGCATAAGCTATTGGTGTTCTGTTCAGGAACTTTTCCCCTGTGCCCATGTCCTCAAAGGTCTTCCCCAGTTTCTTTTCTATTAGTTTCACTGTGTCTGATTTTACGTGGAGGTCCTAGATACACTTGGAGTTGAATTTAGTACAAGTAGATAAGAATGGATCAATTCGCATTCTTCTGCATGCTGACCTCCAGTTGAACCAGCACCATTTGTTGAAAAGGCTATCTTTTTTCCACTGGATGTTTTCCGATCCTTTATCAAAGATCAAGTGACCATAGGTGTGTGGATTCATTTCTGAGTCTTCAATACTATTCCATTGGTCCACTTGCCTGTCATTGTGCCAATACTGTGCAGTTTTTAACACTATTGCTCTGTAGTATTGCTTGAGGTCTGGGATACTGATTCCCCTAGAAGTTCTTTTACTGTTGACAATAGTTTTAGCTATCCTGGGGTTTTTGTTATTCCAGATGAATTTGAGAATTGCTTTTTCTAACTCTGTGAAGAACTGAGTTGGGATTTTGAAGGGGATTGCATTGAATCTGTATATTGCTTTTGGCAAGATGGCCATTTTAACTATATTAATCCTGCCAATCCATGAGCATGGAAGATTTTTCCATTTTCTGAGGTCTTCTTCGATTTCCTTTTTCAGAAACCTGAAATTCTTGTCATATAGATCTTTCACTTCTTTGGTTAGAGTCATATCAAGATAATTTATATTGTTTGTGGCTATTGTGAAGGGTGTCAATTCCCTAACTTCTTTCTCAGCCTGTTTATCCTTTGAGTATAGGAAGGCAACTGATTTGCTTGAGTTGATTTTATAACCACTCACTTTGCTGCAGTTTATCAGCTGTAGGAGTTCTCTGGTGGAGTTTTTCAGGTGATGAAACTCAATAGTAGACTATCATGTCATCTGCAAATAGTGATAATTTGACTTCTTCCTTTCCAACTTGTATCCCCTTGACCACCTTATGTTGTCTAATTGCTCTAGATATAACTTCAAGTACTATATTGTAAAGATATGGAGAGAAAGGACAGCCTTGTCTAGTCCCTGATTTTAGTGGGATTGCTTCAAATTTCTCTACATTTAGCTTGACTTTGGCTACCAGTTTGCTGTATATTGCTTTAACGATGTTTATGTATGTTCCTTGAATTCCTGTTCTTTCCAAGCATGAAAGGATGCTGAATTTTGTCAAATGCTTTTTCAGCATCTAATGAAATGATCATATGTTTTTTTTTCTTTGTTTATGTAGTGGATAGCATTGATGGATTTCCTTATATTGAACCAACCCTGCATCCCTGGGATGAAGCCTACTTGATCATGGTGGATGATCGCTTTGATGTGTTCATGGATTCGGTTGGCAAGAATTTTATTGAGTATTTCTGCATCGATATTCATAAGGGAAATTGGCCTGAAGTTCTCTTTCTTTGTTAGATCTTTTTGTGGTTTTGGTATCAGCGTAATTGTGGCTTCAAAGAACGAGTTGGGTAGAGTTCCTTCTGTTTCTATTTTGTGGAATAGTTTGAAGAGTATTGGTGTTAGGTCTTCTATGAAGGTCTGATAGAATTCTGCACTGAAGCCATCTGGTCCCGTGCTTTTTTTTTGGTTGGGAGACTTTCTATAATCCCCTTTATTTCTTTAGGGGTTATGGGACTGTTTAGATGATCTATTTGATCCTGATTAAATTTTGGTGTCTGATATCTCTCTAGGAAACTGTCCATTTCCTCCAGATTCTCCAGTTGTGTTGAGTATAGGCTTTTGTAGTAAGATCTGATGATTTTTTGAATTTCTTCAGTTTCTGTTGTTATATCTCCCTTTTCATTTCTAATTTTGTTAATCTGGATACTGTCTATGTGCCCTTTGGCTAGTCTGGCTAAGGTTTTATCTATCTTGTTGTTTTTCTCAAAGAACCAGATTCTGTTTTTGTTGATTCTTTGTATGGTTCTCTTTGTTTCTACTTGATTGATTTCAGTCCTGAGTTTGATGATTACCTGCCTTCTACTCCTCCTGGGTGAAATAGCTTCTTTTTGTTCCAGGGCCTTCAAGTGTGTCCTTAAGCTGCTAGTGTATGCTCTCTCCATTTTCTTTTTGGAGGCACTCAGGGCTATCAATTTTCCTCTTAGCAGTGCTTTCATTCTGTCCCATAGTTGGGTATGTTGTGTCTTCATTTTCATTAGATTCTAAAAAGTCTTTGATTTTTTTTCTTTATTTCTTCCTTGACCGAGGTATCATGGAGTAGAATACTGTTCAGTTTCCACATGTATGTGGGTTTTCTCTTGTTTTGTTGCTATTGAAGACCACTTTTACTCCATAGTGATCTGATAGGACGTATGGGATTATTTCGAACTTTTTATATTTGTTGAGGTCTGTCTTGTGACCAACTATATGATCGATTTTGGAGAAGGTACCATGAGGTGCTGAGAAAAATGTATACTCTTTTGCTTTAGGATAAAATGTTATATATATATATATATATATATATATATATATATATATATATATATATATATATATATCTGTTAAATCTAATTGGTCTAAAGCTTCAATTAGTTTCACTGTGTCCCTGTTCAGTTTCTGTTTTCCTGATTGGTCCATTGAGGAAAGTGCAGTGTTGAAGTCACCCACAATTATTGTGTTAGGTGCAATGTGTGCTTTGAGATTTAGTAAAGTTTCTTTTATGAATGAGGGTACTCTTGCATTTGGAGCACAGATGTTCAGGACTGAGAGTTTTTCTTGTTGTATTTTTCCTTTGACCAGCAAAAAGTGTCCCTCAGAGTCTCTTTTGATGACTTTGGGTTGAAAGTCAATTTTATCTGATATTAGAATGGCTACTCCAGCTTGTTTTCTGAGACCATTTGCTTGTAAAATTGTCTTCCAGCCTTTTACTCTAAGGTAGTATTTGTCTTTGACACTGAGGTGTATTTCCTGTATGCAGCAAAATGTTGGGTCCTATTTACATATCCAGTTTGTTAGTCTGTGTTTTTTTTATTGGGGCATTGAGCCCACTGATGTTAAGAGTTATTAAAGAATAGTGATTATTATTTCCTGTCATTTTTGGTGTTATTTTTTAAAATTTGATTGGTTATCTTCTTTTGGGTTTGATGAAAGAAGGTTACTATCTTGCTTTTTCCAGGGTGAAGTTTCCCTCCTTGTATTGGTGTTTTCCTCCTATTATCCTTTGTAGGGCTGGGTTTGTGGAAAGATATTGGGTAAACTTGGTTTTGTCATGGAATATCTTAGTTTCTCCATCTATGGTGATTGAGAGTTTTGTTGGGTATAGTAGTTTTGGCTGGCATTTGTGTTCTCTTAGAGTCTGCATGAAATCGTCTAGCTTTCATAGTCTCAGGTGAGAAGTCTGGTGTGATTCTGATAGGTCTTCCTTTATATGTTACTTGGCCTTTTTCTCTTACTGCCTTTAATATTCTTTCTTTGTTTAGTACATTTGGGGTTTTGATTATGATGTGACAGGAGGTATTTCTGTTCTGGTCCAGTCTGTTTGGAGTTCTGTAGGCTTCTTATATATTCATGGGCATCTCTCTCTTTAGGTTAGGGAAGTGTTCTTCCATAATTTTATTGAAGATATTTGCTGGCCCTTTAATTTGTAAATCTTCACTCTCATCTATGTCTATAATCCTTAGGTTTGGTCTTCTCATTGTGCCCTGGATTTCCTGGATGTTTTGGCTTACAAGCTTTTTTCATTTTGCATTTTCTTTAACTGTTGAGTCCATGGTTTCTATGGTATCTTCAGTATCTGAGATTCTTTCTTCTATCTCTTGTATTCTGTTGTTGATATTTGCATCTATGTCCCCTGATTTCTTCCCAAGGTTTTCTATCTCCAAGTTGTCTCCCTTTGTGATTTCTTAGTTGTTTCTACTTCTGATTTTAGATCCTGGATGATTTTGCTTAGCTCCTTTACTGGCTTGTTTGTGCTTTCCTGTAATTCTTTAAGAGATTTTTGTGTTTCCTCTTTCATGACCTCAGCCTGTTGTCCAAAGTTCTTCTGTATTTCTTTAAGTGATTTTGGCGTTTCCTCCTTATTGGCTTCTGAATTCCACTGAATTTCTTTCAATGATTTTTGTGTTTCCCTTGTAAGGGCTTCTAACTTTAGATCCATTTTCTTCTGAATTTAAGAGATTTATTTATGTCCTTCATGTGTTCCTGTAACAGCTCCATGACCAATGATTTTAAATTCAAATCTTGTGTTTCTAGTGTGTTGGGGTATCCAGCACATGCTGCTAATGGAGAATTGGGTTCAGATGCTGCCATATTGCCTTGATTTCTGTTAGTAATGTTCCTATATTTGCCTTTTGCCATCTAGTTCTCACTGGTGTTAGTTGGTCTTATTATCAGTGCTGGATTCACCAGTGCAAGCTGCCCCTTCCCAGCTGGTCTCCAGGTGCACAGCTGACCTCCTGCACTCCCTGGAGACTGGGTGCTGTGGCCCAGGCTGTTGTGGCCCAGGCTGTTCCAGATCCAGAGGCAGAGACAGGAAGGCTCCTGCCAGAGGCCTCAGGACTAGATCCTCTGCTCTGCAGGGCCGAACTCACCAGAGCACGCTGCTTCCTCCCAGCCGGCCTCCGGGTGCACAGCTGGCCTCTTGCACAGCCTGGAGATGGGGCACCATGGCCCAGGCTGTTTCCAAACCTGAAGTGGAGACCTGAAGGCTCCTGCCAGAGGCCTCAGGACTGGATCCTACACTCTGTAGGGCTGGACTCACCAGAGCATGCTGCTTCCTATCCTAAATTTGGCTTTCTTAATCTAAGAGTGCATAAACATAGAGTGTGTGAAGTTTAGAATTAGACAACTCTGCATTTAAACATACTCTCTATGTCAACCATACCCAAGAGTTCGGGATGTTGTTATCTTTTAATTGTAATTCCAAGCACAGGATTCTTCTTTCTGTGTCCAATGATTCTTTGGGCAATGGGATGCCATAGATGTGCAATGTTGCCAGCCTCCATGCTACCCTCTGCGTTTGTATCTCAGGATACTTATTCTAAAATCCAGTGGCCAGGCTAGGAGGAAGCTCAAGCCAAGAAGCAAAATAACATATTTTGACTCAGAGTCTTTCAACATATACAATCAATACAATATGCTGGAAAGAAAAACTTTTAGATGATTCCCTTTTCAGTACTGACTGCTGTCTTGAGGATTCTTGATCTAGAGGCAAGATAAAACAATGCCCCAAATGGGGAAAGAGAAGAACAAAATAATTATACTGAGTAAGGCACCATGTGTGGAGTAATTTGTTACTCAGTAATAAGTAATGCAAACATTTTGTATGAAGACTCAATATGGCAGTCCTCTGATCTGATCTGATTTTCAGGACATTGTCCTTTGCAGCAACCAGTGCATGCAGCTTACCACTCACCAGAAGCTATGTTTTTCCCTTGTAGTGTGGATTCTTGGATCTGATAAGAAAGAGAATTAGAAATGAAAGGGTTTTCTCCCACCATTTCTGGTAATCTTGATTTCCATCTTTGTGACTTTGAACTCTCTGGACTGTGCTCTTGGAGAAAAGCAAAATTGTGGTCACTGGGATGAAGTAATTTATCTCTTTTAAGCAAGAAGCTGGGACTTCTACTGGATCACATGGAGTGTGTCATTCCCAGGATCAGCAATGGAAAAAGGCGTATGGCTCTGACTGAGATAACAGATCCTGGCTGTTCAGATGGAAATGGGATGTCTTTGCACAAGCAGGATAAAAGTGAGTATGTCTTGAAGCAAGAAATCCCCCACTGTGTCTGCTAGCATGCCATCCTGTGATAAAATTCACATGGGAAATACTGTCACAATTGCCAAAAAGCAGCTTTGAATCCTCAGCCATGGCCAGAACCACAGGAGCCAACCTGGTTCCTAAGAGTAAAAGAAACATGGGACAGAGGTAATAAAAATAAGCTATGAGTCTAAACTACAACCACATAATAAATTATAAGCACAAGAACTCTGAAAAGCACAAGAACTTTTCTTCTTTTGATATGACTACTTTTGCATGCCTATTAACTACTTTTCTTTCCTCCCATTTTTCTGTTGTCCAATGTACAATGTGTTTAGTAGAATTTTATCTTATATCTCAGTATGAGACATCAGAGGAGGAATGTGAGAATTGCAGAAAGAAAAGGCCTGATCCAAAGCTAATAAAAATTTTAAATTCTTTTTGAAGGAAATAGCTAGAGAACAGTGCTCTTGGTTGTTTACAAAAGGTAGTTTCTTTATGCCAGGCACAAAAAAATAGTCTACTGCTGCATTCACTAAAAAAGTTAAAAATGGTGAAACACATACACACATATGAATGAATGAGTATGTGAACATTGTGCTGTGCTGCTGTTGACTGAATACGCTCAAACCAAACTTCCAAGAACTCCCTGAATAGCTATACAAAGAACAAGACTATGGGGAGCATTTCACAGATTTGGAAGGTAGAAGGAGAAACCCACAGCATTTGATATATACATTGTTTTTGTTTTGTCTTGACATTCTAAAGGATACGGCACTCTTGATTTTTGAGTTATATGATGTAAACCACTGAAGGAGAGGGACATGTTTTGGCTCAAGGTCTCAGAAATGTCAGTCCACCACAGTTGAGAGGACATGGCATAGAGGGACAGATCACATCATGGTGGTCAGAAAGCAGGTTAAGAAGACTTAGACACCAAAGAGCATGCCCATGGTAACCCATTTTGCCTACCTAGGCCCTACCTCCTACCTTTTACCATCTCCCAATAATATTACATTATGAATCCATCCAGAAATTAATATAGGGCTGGTAAGATGGCTCATTTGGTTAAAGGAATAAAGGAGAGAATGATAGAGCATGATAACGTGTGATATCATTCTCTGGTCTTTACATATATGAGCATGAATCTGACCACTCTCTGTTAACACACACACACACACACACATACACACACACACATACACACACACACACACATACACACACACACACACACACATACACACACACACACAAAGATGAAATCACTGATTATGCCAGAGTTCTCATTTCCCCTTAGCTCATCAGCAAGCAACCAAGTCCCACACACAAGGCAGGGTTGGATGGGGGCATTTCGCAACTCTTGTGATACATCCAGATGCTTCAACAGCTCACATATATATGCCACTATTCAGCCTCAATTAGTTGACATACTGGAAGTTCTAACTCCAAATGTGTCTCCTCCTCCTTTGGTACCTTGAAATACTGAGTCCATGTGTGCAACTCCACAGCAGGTGATGTTATCTCCCCGCTGCTGATCAGGGATATCAAGGCTCTTCCCTCTGTAGATCTTTTGTTCCAGCTGCCCAACTTCTGACTTAGAATCTCACACCGCATGAAAAGCAGCTTCTTTATAGAATTTCCAGAAATCTTGCCTACATGTGTTCACTGTTTCTGCTTCGTTGATCAGGCAGAAACCTTCAGCATTTTTCTTTTCTGTGTACTGGCCTTTTTTTCTACTCATACCCAGTACCTTCCCACTTATAATGCTCTCAGAAATGCTCTCAAGTTGCTGTCACCCCAGCTCCTTCTCAAATGTTTTCAGCTCTAGTATCATATCTATTGTGAAGCATTCCTGTACAAAAGCATCTGCAACAAAGCCCTAAGCATTTTTCATCGAATTCAATTATTTATGGTTTCCATGGAACCAATCACACCATAAAATTATTTTTGTTTGCGTACATACAAGGTACCTGTCTTTTGAATACTGATGATAACAGAGATTTTTTTTTTAATATTCTGTTCACCACTAGTCTCCTATCCTCTTTACCAAGCGAGTATGGAATATGTGACCATGGTCCTGGCTAGATCAATGAACAACCTTGATCAAGTCCTATACCTTTCAAGCACTCTGATCTTCCAGTTGTCCATGGTATACTCAGGCTTTCTTTACAGCAGAGGTATCTGGGTGCTTCCCCAAAGGTGCATGCAAAAAGTTTTATACTGTCTGAAAGAATGCTCTATTCCAGATCCCAAAACCTCTTCCCTGTACCTTTTGCTAGGAACCTCAGCAGATGCCAGGGAGCCATGCTGTAGTTGTAGAATCTGTTCTGCAAGACTGATGAACACCAGAGTATATTTTTACATAATGCTAGATTCTTGCTCTACTAATGGCTTCAGCATTCTATGTGCTTTAATCTTCAAAACCACCTTTATACCTCCATGTCTAGTAATTCTCATTCTCTGACCCTTTGCTTTCCTATTTGCCCACAGAGCCAATAGCAATGCCCCATCCAGTGCCCACTGAATCATGCTCACAGCAGTGTTTAATTGATTTCCTTGCTTCTAACTTACAAAGAAGAATAAAACTGAACACCATTTTCATGTAGCCTGGAGAGAGGGAATAATGGAGAAATATAGGGAATTTCTGAAGAAAATGGCTCTCATTCTATATTCAACTTGCCCAAAGGAACATGGTTTGCCTTATACAGCATTAGAATGGATCTAAACTGTGTGTCTGCCAACTATACCTTATGATATATAAATATATGTCAATCTAAGATATTGCAATTCACTTTCAATTCCTAATTTGGTAATTTGGAAGGTGGTAAACACTTCACCACCAAGACTGCATTAGGCACCTCTCAGATTACAGAGAGGATTAATCAACTCAATCAGATATGGTCTTCCTCCCTTGGGTCCCACACCACACACATGGGTCTGTAATGGAGCTCAAGAAATTGCCCTGAGGCAGATTTATTGGCAGGAGGAACATAAAATAAAACAAATACAAGCCTTACTCAAGAATGTCCTGCTTTGAAAAGGAAGGTCTTAACCTTCAGAAAGATCATACTTTCTCCATTGCTCCCTCTCCTCTTTTTCTTCATTCTTCCTTCCCTCCCTTTCCCTTCCTGCTCTCCCCTTCCCTCAGCCCCTGCTTCTCACTAACTGGTCACTGCATTAAAGCACTTCCAATAATCAGGGTTTAGCCACACTCTATACTCAGTCCAATACAAGCTTTGCCTTGTGGGTCATGAGCCACAGAGAGAGCCACACCTTTTCAGTACTTTGTTTTTGG
This sequence comes from Apodemus sylvaticus, assembly GCF_947179515.1. Classification (NCBI taxonomy): domain Eukaryota; kingdom Metazoa; phylum Chordata; class Mammalia; order Rodentia; family Muridae; genus Apodemus; species Apodemus sylvaticus. Next base: position 56,343,461 of record NC_067492.1, on the reverse strand, counting down.
ACTTTTAGTCCTCAAAATCATGAGAATATATTTGAAACATGTTAGCCTACTGCTTTACAGTTAACTGGTATGTCATCCCAAGAAAATAAAACAAATGCATCTGCTCTGATTCACAGGCCCCCACCAATTTGCTCAAAAGTACCAAAACTTTGCTCATACACATGCCACAAACATCCAGATATACCTGAACTTTTCTTATATCTTGTCCCAGATTGCACTTGTGTGATCATTTATGTGATTTCATCAAGATATAGGTGCCTAACTAGAGTATGAACTCTAATCGTCTAGACAACTTTACTTGTTTTAAATCTCACTTAATTCATCATTGTTGAAGCTTATATGTACATTATCCAGATCTAGTAGCTCATACATGTAAGCTCAATGTTAAAGATCTTGAGATAGGAAGACTGAAGTGAGTTCAGGTTCAGCCTGTGAAACAAAGTAAGTTCCAGATCAATCTGGGCAACATTGAGAGATCCTATCTCATAAAATAAATAAATAAAATGATGTGATTATCTAATAAATTAATTAATTTAATAATTACTAGTCTATCCAATTAAAGCCAACTATTAAAGGTATCCACAAGTTGTGAAATTGAGCATTTTACCAAAAGCAACTTACAGATTCAATGCAATCCTAATCAAAATCTTACAATGCTCTTTGACAAAATAGACAAAAAACATCCTTAAAATTCATATGTAACCACAAAAGACATAGGTAGCCAAAGCAATAATGATAATGAAAAAGCAATGTTGGAAAGATTGACATTTCATGGTACAAGATATATTACAGAGCTACAGTAATAGAAGCAATACAGAACTGGCAGAAAAACATATGTAAACCAATGAAACAAAATACAAGATTCCATCATGAGTGCATGTAAATGCAGCCCACCTGTTGCTTGACAAAGATGCCAAAAATACATACTGGAGAAAAGAAATGGCAAATGATTCTGGGGAAACTGAATTACTACATGTAAAAGAGTGAAATTAGATCCATATATAGTACTATTCACAAAAATTAGCCCCAAATGTATCAAAGGCCTCACTATGAAACTTGAAACACTAAAACTACTAGAAGAAAACGTAGCAGTACCCTACAAAATAAAAGGATAAGAAATGATTTCCAAATAGGACTCCATTTGCCCAGGAATTAAACCCAGCAACTGATAAGTGGGACCTAATAAAATGAAGAGCCTTCTGTACAACTAATGAAACAATAAAGCAATCATGGTATGCACTCACTGATAAGTGGATATTAGCCTAGAAACTTTGAATACCCAAGAGTTAATCCACATATTAAATGATGTCCAAAAAGAATGGAGGAGTGGCCCCTGGTTCTGGAAAGACTCAGTGCAAGAGTATAGGGGAATTCCAGAACAGGGAAGCGGGAAGGGGTAGATGGAGGAACAGGGGGAGGGAAGAGGGCTTATGGGACTTGCGGGGAGTGGGGACCCAGAAAAGGGGAAATCATTTGAAATGTAAATAAAAAATATATCAATAAAAAAAATAAAGTCATTCAAAAAAAGAAAAAAGAAAGAAAAAGAAAGAAAAAAAGAAACAATAAAGCAAAGACAAAGCTCACAAGATAGGAGAGAATCTTTGCTTGCTGTACATCTGACAGAGTATTAATATTCAAAATATAAAGAACTCAGAAAAAAAAGAGTCAAGAAAACTACCCAGTTTAAAATGGGCTTTAAGTTTGAGCAGAAAGTTCTCAAGTGGTCAAGAAATATCTCAAAAAGTATTCCATTATCCTTAGTAACTAGAGAAATGCAAATTAAAAATACTTTGAGATATCCCTGAGGACTAGCTTTCCTTGTACAGAAAGGTACCACACGAACAGCCAAGGCAGAAAAGCAACCAGTAGTCTTACACAACTGTGATATCTAGAAACTACAATAGTGGCATGGCAAGATATACCCAGAGGTAAAATAGTGGCACTTACATGTCGGAGGTACCAAAAAGCAAGTTATGGCACAGACAACAGGAAAAATTCATATCTGGTACTGTAAGCCTAATCAACAGCCCACCTGATACCTTCACTATCATGGACTCTAAGCTTCTGGAACCATAAACCCCAACAAATAAGCTCTTCCTTCCATAAACTCCCTTGTTCATATTGTTTTATCACAATAGAAGAGTAGATAAACCAGTAAACAAAGAATATTATTAATTATTGAAATTCACCTTGCTATAATCCTGCCATATCTAATGCTGTATGTCTATTCCTTGTTCTGTCTTTCATGTGTTCTCTCTTCAAGGTTGGCACAGACTGTAAGGCATCATGCTCTTTGTTTCCTCCTATTCAAGCCACCTAGTCATTCCCATGAGTTGAAATGAAAATTTAACTATTTGACTTGTTTGTTTAAAATTCTTCAGCCATCTTTGCTCCTGTGACTGAGCAGACATGTCCACGAGGCTATTCAGAGATCACCCAAGCATAAGATCACTTGGGATGTGGCCTGCAAGGGCTCCAACTGCACCCAGGAGCTGGGCAGCCTCACAGCTGTCTGTGCACCTACCCTGCCAGGGGACATCTGCCCTGCAGGGAGTCCCACACTTAGAGGGAGTCCCTTGTTTAGAGGTGAGGCACCACCATCTTTGCTCCTGCGACTGGTCCAATCAGCTACACAGAGATCACTCAAGTATAAGATAGCTTGGGACACAACCTGCAAGGGCTCCACCTGCACCCAGGAGCCGGGCAAAGCTGCCACAGCCATCTGTGCACCTAGTCTGCTAGGGGATATCTGTTCTGCATTAAGTCCCAAAATTAGAGGTGAGGCCACCATCTTCACTCCTGCTACTGCTGCAGGCAGGAACGCAGAGAACACCAGAGTGTAAGATCACTTCGGACTCGGTCTGCCAGGGTCCCACCTGCACCCAGGAGCTGAGCAGCCCCACAGAAATCTGTGCCCAGGGGTGCTGATATAGGCTTCCAGCAAAACAGGAGGGACAAGCACCAGCCAGTGATAGCAAGACCAACTAACACCAGAGATAACCAGATGGCAAAAGGCAAACATAGGAACATTACTAACAGAAATCAAGGCAACATGGTACCATCAGAACCCAATTCTCCCACAACAGCAAGTCTTGGATACCCAACACACCAGAAAAGCAAGATTTGGACTTAAAATCACAGCTCATGATGTTGATGGAATACTTCAAGAAGGACATAAATAACTCCCTTAAAGAAATACAGGAGAAAAAAAGAAAACAGGGAGAAGCCCTTGAAGAACTAAAGGAAAACACATACATGCACACACACACACACACACACACACACACACACAAACAGGTGAAGGAATTGAACAAAACCATCCAAGATCTAAAAATAGAGGTAGAAACAGCAAAGAAATCACAAAGGAAAACAACTCTGGACATAGAAAACCTAGGAAAGAAGTCAGGAGTCATGGATCAACATCAGAATACAAGGGATAGAAGAGAGAATCTCATAGAGCATTGATACAACAGTCAAATAAAATGAAAAATGCAAAAAGTTCCTGACCCAAAACATCCAGGAAATCTAGAACAAAATGAGAAGACCAAACCTACGGAATATAGGCATAGAAGAGAGTGAAGAATTCCAACTTAAAGAGCCAGTAAATGTCTTCAAAAAATTATAAAAGAAAACTTCCCTAACCTAAATAAAGAGATGCCCATGAACATACAAGAAGTCTACAAAACTCCAAATAGATTTTACCAAAAAAAATTCCCCCCATCACATAATAATTAAAATACCAAATGTTCTGAATGAAAAAGGAATATTAAAATCAGTAAGGGAAAAAGGTCAAGTAGCATATAACAGTAGACCTATCAGAATTATACCAGACTTCTCACCAGAGACTATGAAAGCCAGCAGAGCCTGGGCAGATGTCATACAGACCCCAAGGGAACACAAATGACAACTCAGACTGCTATATCTAGCAAATCTCTCAATTACCATAGATGGAGAAATCAAGGTATTCGATGACAAAAAAAATTTACATAATATCTTTCCACAAATCAAGCCCTTCAAAGGTTAATGAATGGAAAACTGCAACAAAAGGAAGGAAACTACACATGAGAAAAAGCAAGAAATTAATCTCCCTTCAACAAAACAAAAAGAAGACATAAAATACACAAGAACATAAAAATAACATCAAAAATAGCAGGAAGCAACAATCACTATTCCTTAATATCTCATAACATCAATGGACTCAATTCCCCAATAAAAAGACACAGACTAACAGACTGAATATATAAACAGGACCCAACATTTTGATGCATACAAGAAATGCATCTCAGTGTCAAAAACAAACATTACCTCAGAGTAAAAGGCTGGAAAACAGTTTTCCAAGCAAAAGCTGGAGTAGCTATTCTAATATCCAATAAAATAGACTTTCAACCAAAAGTCATAAAAAAAAAAAGACACAGAAGGACACTTTATACTCATCAAAGGAAAAATCTACCAAGAACTCTAAATTCTGAAAATCTATGCCCCAAATGCAAGGGCACCCTCATTCATAAAAGAAACTTTACTAAAGCTTAAAGCACACATCACAGCCTACACAATAATTGTGGGTAACTTCAATACTCCACTCTCCTCAATGGACAGATCAGGAAAACACAAGCTAAACAGAGACACAGTGAAACTAACAGAAGTTTTGGACCAAATATATTTAATAGATATCTATAGAATATTTCACCCTAAATCAAAAGAATATACCTTCTCAGCACCTTATAGTACCATCTCCAAAATTGGCCATATAATTGGTCACAAAACAGACCTCAAAAGATATAAGAAGATCACACTAATCCTATGCTTCCTATCAAATCACTATGGAGTAAGGGTGGTCTTCAATAGCAACAAAAACAACAGAAAGTCCACATATACATGGAAGCTGAACAATGCTCTACTCAATGATACCTTGGTCAAAGAAGAAATGAGGAAAGAAATAAAAAAACTTTGGACAAATTAACAAAAATGAAGCCAAAACATACCCAAATTTATAGGGCACAATGAAAGCAGTGCTAAGAGGAAAACTCATAGCTCTGAGTGCCTCCAAAAAGGAGCTGGAAAAAGCATACACTAGCAGCTTAATAACACACCTAAAAGTTTTAGAAAAGAAAGAAGCTAATACACCCAAGAGAAGTAGAAGGCAAGAAATCATCAAACTCAGGGGTGAAATCAACCAAGTTGAAACAAAAAGAACTATACAAAGAATCAACAAAATCAGGAGCTGGTTCTTTGAGAAAATCAACAAGAGAGATAAAACTTTAGCCAAACTATCCAGAGGCCACATAGACAGTATCCAAATTAACAAAAACAGAAATGAAAAGGGAGAAATAACAAAAGAAATGGAGGAAATTTAAAAAAAAATCATCAGATCCTACTACAAAGGCCTATATTCAACACACCTGGAAAATCTGGATGAAATGGACAATTTCCTAGACAACTACCAAAGTTTAATGAGGGTCAGATAGACCATATAAATGGTCCCATAACCATTAAAGAAAGAGAAGTGGTCATTGACAGTCTCCCAATCAAAACAAAAGCACAGGATCAGATGGGTTTAGTGCAGAATATTATCAGACCTTCAAAGAAAATGTAACACCAATACTCTTCCACAAAATAGAAACTGAAGAAACATTACCCAACTTGTTCTATGAAGCTACAATTTTGCTGATACCAAAATCACACAAAGATCTAACAAAAAAAAGTTGAGATAAATTTCCCTTATGAATATCAATGTAAAAATAATAAATAAAATTCTTGCCAGCTGAATTCAAGAACTCATCAAAATGAACATTCACCACAATCACGTAGGCTTCGTTCCAGGGATGCAGGGATAGTTCAATATATGGAAATCCATGAATGTAATCCACTACATAAACAAACTCAAAGAAAAAAACACATGGTCATTTCATTAGATGCTGAAAAAGCATTTGACAAAATTCAGCATCCTTTCATGTTAAAGGTCTTAGAAAGAACAGGAATTCAAGGCCCATACCTAAACATAGTAAAAGCAATATACAGCAAAAGCAATCCCACTAAAATCAGGGACTAGACAAGGCTTCTCACTCTCTCATTTATTCAATATAGTATTTGAAGTTCTAGCTAGAGCAATTAGACAAAAAACAGAGGTCAAGGATACAAATTGGAAAGGAAGAAGTCAAAATATCACTATTTTCAGATGATATGATAGTATACTTAATTGACTACAAAAATTCCACCAGAGAACTGTGAAAGCTGATAAACAACTTCAGCAAAGTGGATGGATAGAAAATTAACTCAAACAAATCTTTCGCCTTCTATACTCAAATGATATACAGGCTGAGAAAGAAATAAGGGAAATGACACCCTTCACAATAGCCATAAACAATATAAAGTATCTTGGTTTGACTCTAATCAAACAAGTGAAAGATTCGTATAACAGGAACTTCAAGTCCCTGAAGAAAGAAATCGAAGACCTCAGAAGATTGAAAAACCTTCCATTCTCGTGGATTGGCAGGATTAATATAGTAATATAGTAAAAATGGCCATCTTACCAAAAGCAATCAACAAATTAAATGCATTCCCCATCAAAATTCCAACTCAATCCTTCATAGAGTTAGAAAGAGCAATTCTCAAATTCATCGGGAATAACAAAAAAAAAAAAAAAAAAAAAAAAAAAAAAACAGGATAGCAAAAACTATTCTCAACAGTAAAAGAACTTCTGGGGGAATCAGTATTCCCAACCTCAAGCAGTACTACAGAGCAATAATGTTAAAAACTGCATGGTATTGGTACAGTGACAGGCAGGTAGATCAATGGAATAGAATCTGAGATCCAGAAATTAGCCCACACACCTATGGTCACTTGCTCTTTGACAAAGGAACTACAAGCATCCAGTGGAAAAAAAGTTAGCCTCTTCAACAAATGGTGCTGGTTCAACTGGAGGCCAGCATGCAGAAGAATGCAAATCGATCCATTCTTAATTCCTTGTAGTAAGCTCAAGTTCAAATGGATCAAGGATCTCCAGATTAAACCAGATGCACTGAAACTAATAGAAAAGAAACTGGGGTAGAGCCTTGAGGACATGGGCACAGGGGAAATTTTCCTGAACAGAACACCAATAGCTTATGCTCTAAGCTCAAGAATTGACAAATGGGACCTTATGAAATTACAAAGTTTCTGTAAGGCAAAGAACACTGTCAATAGGACAAAACAGTAACCAACAAATTGGTAAAAGATTTTTATCAACCCTACATCCAACAGAGGACTAATATCCAAGATATACAAAGAATTCAAGAAGGTAGACTCCAGAGAGTCTAATAACCCTATTAAAAATGGAGTACAGAGCTAAACAAAGAATTTTCACCTGACGAATATTGAATGCCTGAGAAGCACCTAAAGAAATGTTCAACATCCTTAGTCATCAGGGAAATGCAAATAAAAACAACCCTGAGGTTTCACCTTATACCAGTCAGAATGGCTAAGATCAAAAACTCAGGAGAAAGCAGGTGCTGATGAGGATGTAGAGAAAGAGGAACACTCCTCCACTGCTGGTGGGATTGCAAGCTGGTACCACCACTCTGGAAATCAGTTTGGCACTTCCTCAGAAAACTAGGTATGATACTACAGAGGATCTCATTATACCACTCCTGGGCATCTACCCAGAGGATTCCCCAGCATGTAATAAGGACACATGCTTCACTATATTTACAGCAGCCCTATTTTTAATATCCAGAAGCTGGAAAGAGCCCAGATGTCCCTCAACAGAGGATTGGATACAGAAAATGTGGCATATTTACACTACAGAATACTACTCATCTATTAAAAACAATGAATTCATGAAATTATTAGGCAAATGGGTGGAAGTGGAAAATATCTTCCTAAGTGAGGTAACACTCACTGATAAGTGGTTATTAGCCCAGAAGCTCGGAATACCCAAGAAACAAGTGGCCCCTGGTCCTGGAAAGGCTCAATGCAGCAGGATAGGGGAATATCAGGACAGAGAATTGGCAGAGGATGGATTTGGGAACAGGGAAAGGGAAGAGGGCTTATGGGACTTTAGAGGAGGGGGGATCCAGGAAAGGGGCAATCATTTGAAATATAAATAAAAAATATACCTAATAAAAAGTCAGAACAGAAAAATACATACATACATACATACATACATACATACATACATACATACATACATACATAAAATAAAATAAAATTCTTCAGCTGATTTGTTTTGAATTTGTAACTTGCCTTTCTCTGGAACATACAACATATTTTTAAAAGTCTACATAATTTACAAATTTCTATGTCCAGCCCTACCTTGGTATTATTCCTCAGTCCTCTTAATTTATCTATACCACACAGTTATCCTTTAGTACTAACCCTCTGTATATCCACACAGAGAAGAAACTCCAATATATACTAACAGCCAAAGTGCAAAGCAAAGAGGAACACTCCTCCACTGCTGGTGGGGTTGCAAATTGGTACAACCACTCTGGAAATCAGTCTGGCGGTTCCTCCGAAAACTGGGCACCTCACTTCCAGAAGATCCTGCTATACCACTCCTGGGCATATACCCAGAGGATTCCCCACCATGTAATAAGGATACATGCTCTACTATGTTCATAGCAGCCCTATTTATAATTGCCAGATGCTGGAAAGAACCCAGGTATCCCTCAACAGAAGAGTGGATACAAAAAATGTGGTATATCTACACAATGGAGTACTATTCAGCCATTAGAAACAATGAATTCATGAAATTCTTAGGCAAATGGATGGAGCTAGAGAACATCATACTAAGTGAGGTAACCCAGACTCAAAAGGTGAATCATGGTATGCACTCACTAATAAGTGGTTATTAACCTAGAAAACTGGAATACCCAAAACATAATCCACACATCAAATGAGATACAAGAAGAAAGCAGGAGTGGTCCCTGGTTCTGGAAAGACTCAGTGAAACAGTATTTGGCAAAACCAGAACGGGGAACTGGGAAGGGGTGGGAGGGAGGACAGGGGAAGAGAAGGGGGCTTACGGGACTTTCGGGGAGTGGGGGGGGGCTAGAAAAGGGGAAATCATTTGAAATGTAAATAAATTACATCAAATAAAAAAAAAAGACAAAAAAAAAATAAAAAAAATAAAAAAAATAAAAAAAAAATAAAAAAAAAAAAAAAAAGAGTGTGAAATCTTGTCCAGAGACATGGATAATAACTCCTTGTGACTGAGATGAGGAACAGACTCATACAGAGTAAGATTCCGAGGCAAGACGCTCAGTGGGAAAGGAGCCTGCTGTGGCATGGATTCTCAAGCCCATTTTATGCTGCTACAAAGCTTGACAAATATTTTCACAGTAAAAGAATTTGGAATAGAGCATTTCAGTCTCTAACAGGAGCCCGTTTTTTTTTTCCATCAGTTTCAGAAATAAAAGTGTCTTCTTGTAGACACTTTGTCTACTAGACAAGTTGTTATATGCATATGTTGGTGTCACATACACATTACATACATATATTATATAAGTTGTTGTTACATGCATATATGCATATATTTATATATTCCTAAATATATAAATAGGCAGGGTTAGTGAAGTCATAAATTTTGAAGGAAAACTTATAATCACTATTTTACTAAATTAATGTAATCCCTAACTCCAGGCTAAATATTTGTACTTATATCCACAGATAAGTGTAGTTCTCACCCTTCATCAAGAAAACTTCTCATTGCAACAGATCAAGACCAGGAAGCCATAACCAACTTACTTGTACAATAAGTCCCAGCAGATACATCTAAAATACAGTCCCATACCACAGGCTCAGGGATCATTGTGGAAGAAGAAGCAGAAAAATTATAAAAGACACAGAATAGGTATGATGTAAGATTATTTCCCCTGGAATTATTGAAAGATTATTTTATTTTAATTTTTAGGTAAAAGAGGAAACTTGGAAATGTTTGTTTTTCTATACATTAACTATTCCTAGTTGTGCAATAGCAAATAATGGTCTCTTTAGTGTAAATTGTGTGACTAATTAGTTAGTGGGTTGTGGTCAATTTATATTATGATGATGGTCCTAGAATAGGAAAACTTAAGTTTGGTCTGATAAAACTCTGTTTCAGAATCTTTGGATCTCCCCACTGTTGTATCCATTATTTGAACAGAATGAACTATTATTCTTTTAATCTATATGGTAGTTCATCTTATTTAAACAGGTTGTAGCCTTGGATTTCATGTTCAGCTGTTTGATCTACCCGGTGAAAGCCCTAGTCATTGAAGGCTAGTGCTCTTCTCTGGTAAAAATGGGCTGTGCCTTACCACTCATACTCAGCCTTTCTGTTCCTAGGAAGCCCTCTCCTCAGGCTTGGCTAAATCTCTCTGATTCCTTTCCTTTCAGATATTCTCAGATCAGGCCTTTTGATGGAAACAAATGAAAATGAAGAAGTCCAAGGAATGATATGTCATGGAGCAATATTACAAATGCCGCTTAATTCTCCAGGTCTCAAAGCCTTAGCTCCTAGTTCCAATTTCTTTGGCAAGAAGAGTTTTTAGAATATGAATTGAGTTCATACCCTCTTATTGCCTTCCCTCTCTGTTCCTTCCCACCCATCCTTCTCCACCCTCTCTCCACGTGTTTATGGCCAACCTCTACTCTTCTCTTTCTCCTTTTCTCTCTCTGTCTTTACTCTGTTCCCAACTCTCCTTCCCATGCCTTAAAAATAAACTCTGTTCTGTACTATACCCATCTTGTGACTGGGGTATAGTTAAGGGGAAGGGATGTACACACACACACACACACACACACACACACACACGAAGAATACATATTGAACTTCTAGTCCTCTCTATAGTGCTTAAAGATGTTAAAGGTGTACTTAGATCATCAAATATTTTATCTTGCTTTATGTAGACCTGGATATGCAGCAAAGGCTTGCATGTCTTGAAGTGTTTCACAGTCTTGGTTTAACTGGTAATTTGGCAAGGTGACATTGTCTATAGGGTAGAAGTGTTCTTTGGGCAGTTGCTGAGGGCTGCATTTTTTTTTCTAGAGCTATGTCTGACAAGGTGGTGACCACTCACTCAAGGAAGTTCAAACATGGCAATTTGAACCGCCATGAACATATGCTATGTGGAAAGTTGTTTGAATAACATGAATATCTTTCCTTACAGTTCTAAAAAAGTGACACCAGAGACTAAGTCAGAGAAGGGGCTCTTGCATTGCTAGATTAGAGGTATTAATCCCTTCATGAAGGCTCATTATCATGACATCATCTCAACCTAATTTCCCTGTAAAACTTTCATTTCCAGAAACTGACAGTCAGTCCCCCACTGAAGATGCAATAGCAACGGCATGCATGCAGTGAATAGTACGTAGTGAGCTTCCATCTCTTCGTGGGCTACGGAGATGCCATGAGATCTTGAAATGCTGGTTGGCAGCAGCAAAGAGCCTGGACCTCTAATCAGTCACATTGCATTGTGACGTGAAGCTATCGTGGTTGATAGGTTAAATGTATTTCACTTATTTTCAAAATACATTTTCAATTTATAGCAAGTTTATTGAGTCATAACCTTAAAGTAACTTGAGGAGAATCTCTATCACTGTATTAGGAGTTGGGGAGTCCTCATCTGAATTGGAGGAGGCGTAATTCTGATCTTCATATATCATGGCTAAGAGACCTAAAGCCATTTCTACATCCAGATTTGATTAATAAAGAAGACATGCCTAATGACCCTTTGTTGACTTGTTGTTTATCTCTAAATTAGTCTCTAATTCTGGCAAGAAATAAACCATTATTTATTGAAGTTTCTCAAATCCCCACCAAGCTCAAAAATTTATAAAACTACAAAAAAGAATGGAAGGGACAGATGTATAGAGTGAATATAAAAAAATATTTTTTCAAAGAAATGGGCCATAACTTTCGGGGTTGTGTTCTGAAATACTACAAATAATGATTAACAACTACTTTTTAGACCACTAAGCAAAGAGTTACAGTCTTCTAGGTACCTATTTCCAAATGCAGGCACCATGGCTTACTAGCTTTTTCATGATATCTTAAGAGGTTTCGGTGGGGAAAATGATTCCATAGTCACAGTATATAGGATTAGTTTGCTCTCAGATCCCTCTCAAGGTCACTGTGCACAGTGGTGTGAAATGTTAACTATGCTTGTGTAACTTTGGGTTTCTGACTCTTGCTCTGTCTTGTTAACTATCACTCTATCTGAGCCTTCCTATAGCTGGCTCAAATTTCCGTTTAAACTCCTCTTGCTCAATGAAATGAGTATGATTTTTTATTTTTTATTTTTGAGAAAATATAATTACATCATGTCTGCCTTCCCCTTTCTCCCTCCACACCCTCCTGTCTTTCATATCTATAGCCCTTGTTTTCATTAACTGTTGTTATATACATATAGGTATGTAGATATACATCCAAAGATATATAAAAGCAAGCTACTCAAACTCTGTCCAGCTGTTTCTCTCAGTAGCAAGCTCATTATTCTAGTGTTTTAAAATACAGTACAGAAGGTTATGTTTCTTTGAAAAATATATGTATCCCACACCCTCCTTTTTTCTTTAAGTTATCACCTTTCATTGGAGGTAGAATAACCAAAAAGTCAACATATTGTGTTTTGAGGGCCTTCAGTATTCACACTTTAAATATTGGAAACAAATATCAAGCTGCTTAAGGTTGCGCTGGTTTTACCTACACTTTCTGGAAGAAGGAGGTCCTGGCTCTTAAGCTTGATATACCTTGAAGGTCATCAGTCACTACAAGAAGCCATCTCCCAGCCAGATCAGAATGCTCATCATGTAGTACACCCCCATGCACCATATCCCCATGCATCTCAGAAGATTACCATATCACCTTCCACATCTTTGTCTCCTAGACCAGTAATTACAGGACTCTTTACTATTCTCTAATCATGAGTGAGGACCCAATACAGTCTCAGACATGCCAGAGCCCTGGCTTCAAGGCCTCCAGCAACCCCACCCCCAGACCCTGATCTTCTCCACTGCATTCTTCTGGCCAGCTCAGAACACTCTCTCCTGAATCCCTTCCCCAGACCTCTTTTTTAACTGACTACCATAAAGGGTTTGTACCTCCCACCCACCCTGACAGGAACAACCTTCTTCACTAATAAGAAGCAGCACAAAGAGCTTGAAAGTTCTTTCACCCTCACCCCAGGAGGCTATCAGTTAACAGTTTATAGAACTAATTGACAAGTGCCTTCAGGCAGAAATACAAGCATAACTTGTTCCACTGGAGCTCTATCTGTACTACCTGGGAAGAAACATAAATGGTAAAGTTTTTGTGCTGCCAATTGAAATTCCATTGCTCCTAGCTGCGATGCTCCAGTCAGGCAAATATTGACTGGTCATCTTCTCCATCAGTGGGACCCTAACTGGGCAAAACCACACAGGTACATAAATTTGAGATCATTTAACCAGGAACTGCCTACTGCCTCCTTGCCATCTCCTTATCTATTAATAAACTATTGACATTCTAGCTCCAAATACCCATTTAATAACCTCAATTCTGTCATAAATTGTATATGTCAGTTGAATGTCAATAGGAGCAGAGGCTCACAAAGTCTGTGTTCACTTGAAATTACAATCTAACTTTTTAAAATTTGAATTTGCATGGTCTGAAGACTATGATACTCCAAAATGATTCTCTCTGCCATGATTCTAAGAGGGATAACTCTAAATCATGTAAGCATTCATCATGAAATAAACTTTTAAAGATTTTTTTTTACTATTTTATGTGTATAAGTGTTTTGTCTGCATGTGTGTAAGTGCACACTGCCTGTATGTTCAGCATCCATAGAGGCCAAGAAGCACACTAGGTCCTCTGGAATTGTAGTTACAGCTGGTTGCAAACTGACATGTAGGTGCTGGGAACCAAACCAAAGTCCTCTGCAAGGGCAACAAGTACTATTATCCAGTGAACAATGAAATTGAAATTTAATACTACCACAACATCTTGAAATTATAAGATAATATTATGATGACATTAATATTGAGACTCACTGGAAGATCAGGATACCTTTAGAAAATAGCTTATCATGAGACTGAAGTAATGGGTCAGATGTTAAGAGCACTGGCTCCTCTTCCAGAAAACCCAGGTTCAATTCCCAGCACCCACTTAGGATCTTACAGCTGGCTGTAACTCCAGTCTCAGGTGATCTGACTTCATCTTCTGGCCTTCATGGGTACGAGGCACACATGTGGTACATAGACATACATGTACATAAAACACCTTGCACACAAAATAAATAACTTTAAATTTAAAATAGCTTATTGCATAATTGTTCTTAAGACATTTTTCATACATTAAAATTGATCAAACAATCTTGATGCTTCAAAAAGTAAATTACATAATTGTCTTACAAAATTACACATACCAATGTGTGGCAGAGGTTCCTTGGAGTAGAAGGAACCAATATATACTTTGTCAATCATAGTGGGTCAGTATTAATCCAGGGGCAGAAAACGGAGTTGGAGCCATGTAGATGGGCACCTGGTTGAGGTGGATGGTGCTTCACATCTTTTCATCAGAGAAACCAGAATAGTGGTCACAGTTACACATAGACATGAAGAAAGCAGGCTAGAGGCACCATCACCAACAACAGTGGACATCCAACCTTAGACAAGTGTTTGATGCTTTGAAGACACACAGGCAGCTGCTTGACTGAAGAATCAACAACAGGGGAGAGAGCAAAACCACAGAAGTAAGACTGGATAAAAAGCCAGGAAGGTCTGTATTTTCATGTGGGGCGCCTATATTTATATGCACAGATTAAATCGACCATGCATCAAAACTGTTTGGAAAATTAAAAATTGTTTCTTTACTGACTATGTAGGGACTTTTTTCTTATCACTATCCCCTTTTAAACCCCACTATAAAATAACATCTTTATATCATATTTATAGTATGCAATATATTGTGAGGAATTTAGAGATGGATAACACAGAACACACAAGTGACTAGAAATGTTGTCATTTTATGTAAGGAGTGGGGAGGTTCTAGAAACTAATATTCTGTCACTACCAAGGTATGAACATTACAATAACACAGAATAAAAGTTCAGAAATTACTACTCTGGGCCCTTTTGATATTAGCAGGAAAATTGGTGTTTACTTCATGCCAATACTTTAAAGTTGTATCAGCAAGGTATCAGAAAAAAGCTTTCAAAGGGGAATACAGTTTGGGGCCTGAAAACATGTGGATATATAGGGCATCCACTTGGATAAAACATCTACAGAAATCTCTGGAATTGAGGTAAAAGATCACAGCATCCAGCTGGATCCCATATATATAAATACACTACACATACATACAGATCAATACACACAAATATACACACATATACGAATACACACATTAACACACAAATACATACACATACCAACCGACATACACACATATACACACAAACATATACATCAACACACACAAATATCCATATTTACCCCCCCATCCCCCCACACACACAAAGAACAGTCTCATATGTAGGGAGCATCACTATGGCCAAGCCTATGTGGACATTTTCCCTAACATACTCAAGTGTGGGAGTTGGCCCATGGAACTTTGCTTCATTTCCTTCTCAGACCTGGAGTTGGGACACCCCAGACTGCTTTGGGAGCAGAAGGGCTTTCCCTGCTAAAGCCAACTATACAATGACTGGGAAGATAGCTAATTCTTAAACATGCAGACATCAGTGCAAGTCCATGAAGATTACAACGAATTAGAGGGATTTGGCACTGTGAAAGAAGCAAACTCAAACACTAGTAAACCAACTGCAAAAATAGAAATCTGTAAATTGACAAATAAAGAATTCAAAATAATATTTTTAATTATTTATTTACAGTCCAAATCTTACCTCCTCCTGACCTCCACTCACAGAGTTCCTCCCCATGTCCCCTCCCCTTTGCCTCTGAGGTAGCAGCCCTCTTCTCAAATCCTCCCATCCTGGTGTATCAAGTCTCTGCACATTAGGCATACCCTCTCCCACTGAGGCCAAACACAGCAGCCCTCTGCTACATATGTGTTGGGGGCCTTGGACTAGTCTGTGTATGTTCTTTAGTTGGTGGCTAAGTCTCTGGGAACTCCCAGAGGTCCAGGTTAGTTGACACTGTTGGTCTTCCTGTGGAGTTGCCATCTTCTTGAGGTCTTTCAACCCTTCCCCCAACTCTCCTATAGGGACCCTGACCGCAATCCATTGTTTGTCTGTGGATATCTGCATCTGTCTCAGTCAGCTGCTAGACAAAGCCTCTCAGAGGGCTGCTATGATAGGCTCCTGTCTGCAAGTGCAACATAGCATCATTAATAGTGTGAGGGATTAGTGCCTGCTTATGGGACGGGACTCAAAATGGACTAGTCACTGGTCAGCCATCCCTTCATTTTGCTCCATCTCTGTTCTGCATTTCTTTTAGGCACTACAATTTGGGGCCAAAAGTTGTATGGGTGGGTTGGTGTCCCCATCCCTCTATTGAGAATTCTGTCTGACTACTGGAGGTGGTTTCTTCACATTCCATATCCCAGCCATTGGGTATTTCTGCTAACATCACCTGCATCGAATCGTGAGGATCTTCTTCATCCCATATCTCTGGGACTTCCTAAAAAAAAAAAATCCTCCCATCCCCTACTCCTCGCAGCTGCATATTCCCACTTATTCTCCTGGCCTTCTGGGACTCTCTCCTGGCCCTCTTCATCCCTGATCCCGCTCCCCTATTCCCCTAGGTCTCCCCTCATCCTCACAGGTCCCTCCCCGTCTCTGCCTCCCATGATTATTTTGTTCCCTCCTTCTAAGTGGGATTCAAGCATATTTACTTGAACCTTCTTATTTAACTGCTTTGAGTCTGTGGGGTGGATCATAGGTATGTTGCATTTTTAGGCTAATATCCACTTATCAGTAAAGATATACTATGTGTGTTTTTCGGTGACTGGGTTATCTCACTCAGAATGATATTTTCTAGTTCTATCCATTTGCCTGCAAATGGTGTCCTTGTTTTCAATAGCTGAATAGTATTCCACTGTGAAAATGCACCACATTTTCTGTATCCATTCTTTGGTTGAGGGCCATCTGAGTTGCTTCCAGTTTCTGGCTATTATGAATAAAGCTGCTGTGAATATAGTGGAACACGTGTCCTTGTGGTATGGTGGAGGATCTTTTAGAAATATGTCCAGGAGTGGTATAGCTAGGTCTTCATCTTCAACAAATGTTGTTGCTCTAACTATATGTCTGCATGTAGAAGAATGCAAATGGATTCATATTTATCATCTGGCACAAAATTCCAGTCCAAATATATCAAAGACCTCAGTGTAAAGCCAGACACGTGGAATCTAATAGAAGAGAAAGTGGAAAACAACCTTGAACACATTCGCACAGGAGAAATATTCCTGAACAGAACACCAATGGCTCAGGCTCTAAAACTAAGAATTAATAAATTGGACCTCATGAAACTGAAAAGTTCCTGTAAGGCAAAAGACATTATCAATAGGGCAAAACAGCAGCCTACAGATTGGGAAAAGATCTTTATGAACCCTTCATCCAGCAGAGGCCTAATATCCAAAAGACATAAAGAACTCAATAAGTTTGACTTCAAAAAATAAAAAACAACAACAAAAGAAATGAGATAACCCAATTAAAAAGTGGAGTACAGAACTAATAGAGGAATCTCAGATGGCCAAGAAGAACTTAAAGAACGGTTCAATGTTCTTAGTCATCAGGGAAATGCAAATCAGAATGACTCTGAGAGTCTACCTTATACCAATCAAAATGGCTAAGATCAAAAACTCAAGCAACAGAACCTGCTGGTGAGGATGTGGTGAAAGGAGAACATTCCTCCACTGTTGGTGGGACTGCAAACTGGTACAACTCTGACAATCAATCTGCTAGTTTCTCAGAAAATTGGAAATAGTTCAAAAGAGTATTGGTAAAGAAGCTCATTGAGCTACAAGATAATACAAATAGACAACTAAATGATATCAGGATAACAAGTTACAGTTCTGATCTTTTGTTTATTTCCTATCTCTTTGTTGCATGTATTATTTTTATTGTTTTCCTAATATAATATATGTTCTTATAATCTCAAAAGCAAAATTAAAAAGTAAATTTTTATTTAAAGTATATTTGATAAAATGTCACAAATCTGAAGAGAGAAATGTAATCTCCATCAACCCCACCCCCAACAAGTCTCAGGTCATATCATGGATTAGGAATTGGAAAAAATGTGAGACCCAATGATGGGAGGATTATTGTGGCATGCCATCTTCAGGATAGTACATGGCTATTATGATCATGAAGTCACAGCAGCTCTGGTTACCTATATAAAGTCTTCACAAAACCAGCCAGTTAAAACATTATTTCCACTTCAAACAGTAGAAAACCCAGAATAAAGCCATGTAAGCATTCAATATTTTTAACCATTGTATAAAGAAGATAATTAGGAAAAGTTAGTCTTTTCAGTAAATAGTGTTGGTAGCTTGGGTATCTACAGCAAAGGACAAAAGCAGATCCTGATATCACACTGTACACAAACTACAGAGTAAAACAGGGGAGCTCTTTAAAAGAATACCCAAAATAATAATGAACACACACACACATACACACAACACTATACACCACACCACATACCACAAGAAAGAAAGAAAGAAAAAAAGAAAGAAAGAAGGAAGGAAGGAAGGAAGGAAGGAAGGAAGGAAGGAAGGAAGGAAGGAAGGAAGGAAGGAAGGACTGAAGAAAGGAAAGAGAGAGGGAGAGAGGAAGAGAAGGAAGGAGAGAGGAAGGGAAGGAGGAAAAGCAAGAGCAGGGATGAAATATTTTTTAAGTGGGAAAGAAAACAACCAAATGGGCATTTTTCCAGTGATATACAAATAACCATCCATCTGGCATTGGTATACAGAGAGGTTCTCAGCATCACTAACCATCAGGGAAAAGAAGATCAAAGCCACATGAACTGTCACCTCAACCCTGTTAGGCTAGATACTACAAAACTGTATAGAGCCATATTGGGGTGTCATGCCACATGGTAGGAACTCAACATTGGGCACAGGCTTCAGGCAGGAATCTGCCGTTAGGACATAATAGGGAAGTATGTTACAGCAGGAATTTTTAGCCTAGGGTGGAGTGCTAAGAGTGTACTTGACATTGGTCAAGGTGAACTTCTCCCAGCCTCTGTTGAGCACCGGATTCCCAAGCTAGTCAGGATCCTGTTCCACCTAGGGTGGAGAAGCTCAGAGTGAAGGTTAAGTTCATTGTTCCTCCAGGTCTACGAATTCCTGAAATAAGCAGGTGACCCACCCAGCTGCTTGAGCAATAGAGCCAAGAACCACCAGAAGACTTTCCAGGAACTCAGCCCAGAGTCTGGGGGGAGGGATTTGCCCAAACTGTTAAAAGGTCTGACCCCGATTAAAGTTGGGGCCTCGATCGGTAAACTATCATCCTGGCTTCTTTCTTTTCACCCCTTCCCCATCTATCCCTCAGCTTCTGTTCCAGGAACCTATTTCCTAGTAGCTGCAGAGAGCTACAGAATACAACACAAAACAAAGAAATTGCAAGTGCCAGTACTAATATGGAGGGAAAGCATATATTTTGCACCACCGTTAAGAATTACTGCAAAATTCTGTCCCCTGGACATGATGGGTATATTCACTTACAGATTTTCAGCAGTTATGGTTGCCTGCACAAGAACTGTACAAGATCAAACCGGTTTATATCCCATCATAGATTAAAGAAGGACTCGCAAGGTCCCATTCCAAGCTGAAGAGCTATAAGTGACCAATGGCTACTAGGAGGGAAAATCAGTTTTCTTTGGGGATGTGTCTGCCCCACTGGCAGCCCTGTATGACCAATACTAATTGGACTCCAAGTTGCTCTGAGGTTGGAAAGGTGATGAGAGTGACTTGGGAAGAATTGAAGGTGAGGAGTGATGAGTAAATAGGAGCAAAAGCAATGTGTGCATGTTTCTGTGTAAAAACAACAAAGAAAAAGAAGTCATGCATTTGAAAGTGAGTGAAAAGGAGATGAGAAAATTGGAGTAGGGAGAGGAAAGGATGGAAATGATATAAATATAGAAGTCATGTATGAAGTTCTTTAAACAAAATATTTCACTTTAAAAATGCATTGTATTCATGTAAGAACTACTCAGAGAATGTATAAATAAAATTGACTTATTTGAAAGGTTGCAAATTAATGCTACTATTGTATAAAAACAACATGGAACAACTGAGGCAGGAGGCTGTCTCTGACTCTGTTGCTTACCTGAGGATCCTGTTCCCCTCATTACTGCTTGTCTGTCCTCGTTGCAAAAGTATATACCTAGTCCTGCAGTGACTTGATGTGCCAGGGTAGGGTGATACCCAGATGAAAGAATCCCCCTTCTCAAAGAACAAGAAGGCAAATGGGGGAGGGGCTGGAGCCTGAGAGTAGGTGAGGGTTGCAATTATAAAGTGAATAAATAAATAAACAAACAAACAGAAGGGAGGTTTTTCAAAATATAAAAATACCAGGTTATCCAGCAATCAGATGGTACAGGAAGAGACTAAACTTGGCATTTAGAGAACCTGGTGATCCAGGGTTCATTGCCACACTATGCTCACATGAGCTGGTTACATGAATGTGGCCTCACTGTCCATACACAGATTGATATGCTTTAAACACGTGGTGTAATATCATTTGATTTCTGATGGAGGCAAGACTATCATTTTCAACAACCTACATGATATTAAGCGAAGTGAAGTAAGTCATACACAGGATGAACACTACATGATAGCATTTACATGATAAATCCAAAAAAGCAAAGCTCACAGAAGAGTAGAGTGACTCAATACTACTGCAAAGAGGAAACAGGGGACATTAGCAAAGAAGTAAAGAGTTTTGGCTGTACAAAAAAAATATGAAATCAAAATGCAGTGTCTACTTAACAATACTATACTGTATGCATAAAATGATAGGTCTATTATGATAGATCTTATATTAAATGTTCTTATTAAAAGTTAAGAGTTTGGAGATAATGGGTCTTTGACATAGTTTGATGATGATGTCACAGATATAATAAACCTCCAAGCTTTTGAAGTTGTATAAGATTAATTCTGTATGGTTTCCTTTATGTCAACAAATGATGATAGATAAATGATAGCTGGCAGACAGATAAATAATAGTGTATTGTATACAGATACAAATACCAAGACAGGTAAAAAGTATTGTTTTATAAAGAAGCATACAACTAGGCTGTAGTTTTCAACAAACAAGTCTCCTTCAATTTTGCTCTTGCTTGCTCTCTTTCACTCTCTCTCTCTCTCTCCTCTCTCTCTCTCTCTCTCTCTCTCTCTCTCTCTCTCTCTCTCTCTCTCTCTCTCTTGCTCTCGTTCTTGCTCGTCCACCCTCTCACCTTATCTCTCTCCTCACTCCTTGCCTCCTGTGAAAACTCTTAGTTTATATTTCTGAGATTAAGCCAAAACACTTCCTCTGATATTGAAAATTCCTCCCAATGAAATCGCAAAACTCCCCATCCCCATCCCCATCCCCCAGCTCTACCCTGAACTGTTGTGGGAAACATTATAAAATAGGCCCCTTCTGCCAACAGGCCTTTCTGCTGCTGCAGATTCTTGGCAGGTCGGCTTCAGTGAAGACTCCAACCTGATCTATCCTAGAGAAACCCCTGCACTCAAAACAACTGGTAAAAACCCTCTCCTAACTCTGGAGTCCCAGAGCTGCAGTTGAGTGCCCAGCATACTCACTACCCAGCAACCACCTAAACCCCTACCTTCTGGAATACCACCTCCCCTTCAGTTCCTTCTGCCCCTTCCACCACCTGTCCTTTCTGCTGCAACAGACTCTTGGCAGATCTGCTACAGTGAAGACACCATCTCCTGATCCATCCAAGAGAACCCACTGCACTCAGAGCAGTTTGAGTGCAGAGAGGCCAGAGAGCACAGAGAGAACAGGATTCCCAGGAATACAAATACACAGGCTTGGAGGACCAATAAGCCACAGTCAGAGATAGCAAGAAAAACAAACTCCAGAGAAAACCAGATGGCGAAAGACAAACACAAGATCATTAACAACAGAAACCAAGGCAATATGGCACCATCCGAACCCAGTTCTCCCATGACAGCAAGTCCTGGATAGCTCAACACATGGGAAAAGCAAGAAGTAGATTTAAAATCACATCTTATGATGCTGATAAAGGACTTCAAGAATGACATAAACTGCCTTAAATAAATACAGGAGAATATGGGTCAACAGGTAGAAGGCTGTAAAGAGGAAACACAAAAATCCCTTAAAGAATTATAGAAAAACACAAACAAACAAGAGAAGGAACTGAAAAAAACCATCCAGGATCTAAAAATAGAAGTAAAAAAAAAAATAAAGAAATCACAAAGGGAGACAACTGTGGATATAGAAAACATTGGAAAGAAATCAGGAGTCGTAGATGTAAGCATCAACAACAGAATACAAGAGATAGAAGAAAGAATTTCAGGTGCTGAAGATACCATAGAAAAGATTGACTCAATAGTCAAAGGAAATGAAAAATGCAAAAAGCTTGTAAGATAAAACATCCAGGAAATCCAGGACACAATGAGAAGACCAAACCTAAGGATCATAGGAATAGAAGTGAAGACTCCCAACTTAAAAGGCCAGTAATTATCGTCAGCAAAATTATAAAGGAAAACTTCTCTAACCTAAAGAAAGATGTCAATGAACATATAAGAAGTCTACAGAATTCCACATAGACTGGGCCAGAACAGAAATTTCTTCCTTTACAAAATAATCAAAATACCAAATGCACTAAACAAAGAAAGGATATTAAAAGCCAAAAGGGAAAAAAGTCAAGTAACATAAAGGCAGACCTATCAGGATTATACCAGACTTTTCACCAGAACCTATGAAAGCTAGAAGATCCAGGGAAGTTGTCATACAGACCCTAAAAGAACATAGATGTCAGTCCAGGCTACTATACCCAGCAAAACTCTCAATTATCATAGACTGAGAAATCAAAATATTCCATGACAAAACCAAATTTACACAATATATTTCCACAAACCCAGCTCTACAAAGAACAATGGGTAGAAAATACCAACACAAGGAAGGAAACCCTAGAAAAATCAATACAGCAATCTTTTTCAACAAACCCAAAAGAAGATAGCCTCACAAACAAAATAACAATGAAAATAACAGGAAGTAACAATCACTTTCCGTTAATATCGCTTAACATCAATGGATTCAATTCCCCAATAAAAAGATGTAGACTCACAGACTAGATATATAAACAGGACCCAACATTTTGCTGCATTCAAGAAAACTACCTTAGTGACAAAGATAGTTACTACCTCAGAGTCAAAGGTTGGAAAACAATTTTCCAAATAAATGGTCCCAAGAAACAAGCTGGACTTCCAACAATTGACTTCCAACCAAAAGTCGTTTAAAAAGATAAGGAGGGATACTTCATACTGGTCAAAGGAAAAATCAACCAAGATGAACTCTCAATTCTGAACACCTATGCTCCAAATGCAAGGGCACCCGCATTCATAAAAGAAACTTTACTAAATCTCAAAACACACACTGTACTCCACACAATAATAGTGGGAGACTTCAATACCCCAGTCTCAGCCAGAGACAAATCATGGAAACAGAAACTAAACAGAGACACATAAAACTAACAGAAGTTATGAACCAAATAGATCTAACAGATATTTATAGAACATTTCATCCTAAAGCAAAACAAAACCTTCTTCTCAGCACCTCATGGTACCTTCTCCAAAATTGACCATATAATTGGTCACAAAACAGGCTTCAACGGATACAGAAATATTGAAATTATTCCATGCACCTTATTAGATCACCACTGCCTAAGTCTGGTCTTAAGTTCAAACAAAAACAATGGAAAACACACACACATGTAGACTTTGAACAATGCTCTTCTCAATGATAACTTGCTCAAGGAAGAAATTAAGAAAGAAATTAAAGACTTTTTAGAATTTAATGAAAATGAAGACACATCATACCAAAACTTATGGGATACAAAGCAGTGCTAAGAGGAAAACTCAAAGTACTAAGTACCTCCGAAAAGAAAATGGAGAGAGCTTATACTAGCAGCTTGACAACACACTTGAAAGCTCTAGAACAGAAAGAAGGAAATATACCCAAGAGAAGCAGGTGGCAGGAAATCAAGGCCAAAATCAAACAAATAGAAAAAAAAAAAGAACTATACAAAGAATCAACAAAACCAGGAGCTGGTTCTTTGAAAAAATCAACAAGATAGATATACCATTAACCAGACTAACCAGAGAGCACAGAGCCACTAACCAAATTAATAAAATCAGAAATGAAAAGAGAGACATAACAACGGAAACTGTGGAAATTCAAAAAAAAAATCATCCGATCTTACTATAAAAACTTATACTCAACAAAATTGGAAAATCTATATGAAATGGACAATTTTCTAGATACATACCAGATACCAATGTTAAAACAGGATCAGATAAACCATCTAAATAGTCCCATAAGTCCTGAGGAAATAGAAGCAGTTATTAACAGTCTCCCAACCAAAAAAAAAAGCCTAGGACCAGATGGGGTTAGTGGGGAATTCTACCAGATCTTCAAAGAAGACCTAATACTGATACTCCTCAAACTATTCCACAAAATAGAAACTCAAGGAACACTACTACCCAATTCATTCTATGATTCCACAATAATGCTTATACCTAAACCAAACAAAGACCAAACAAGGAAAGAGAACCAATTTCCTTTATAAACATTGATGCAAAAATAATAAAATCCTTGCAAACTCAAAAAAGATACTATATGATCATTTCATTAGATGCTGAAAAAGCATTTGACAAAATTCAGCATCCCTTCATGTGAAAAGTCTTGGAGAGATCAGTTCGAGGGATATAACTAAACATAGTGAAAGCAATATACAGCAAAACAGTGGCCCACAACAAACTAAATGGAGAGAAACTTGAAGCAATCCCACTAAAATTGAGGGCCACACAAGGCTGCCCACTCTCTAACTATTCAATACAGTACTTGAAGTTCTAGCTAGAACATTTAGAGAACAAAAGGAGGTCAAAGGGATACAAATTGGAAAGGAAGAAGTCAAAATATCACTATTTGCAGATGACATGATTTTATACTTAAGTGAACACAAAACTTCCACGAGAGAACTCCTAACGCTGATAAACAACTTCAGCAAAGTGGCTGTCTATAAAATTAACTCAAACAAATCAGTAGACTTCCTCTACTCAAAGGATAATCAAGCTGAGAAAGAAATTAGGGAAATGACACAATAGTCACAAATAATATTACATACTTTGGGGTGACTCTAACCAAGCAAGTGAAAGATCTGCATGACAAGAACTTCAAGCCTCTGAAGAAAGAAATGGAAGCAGACCTCAGAAGATGGAAAGATCTCCCATGTTCATGGATTGGCAGGATTAGTATAGTAAAAAAGGCCATTTTGCCAAAAGCAATCTACAGATTCAATGCAATCCCTATCAAAATTCCAAATCAATTCTTCATAGAGCTAGAAAGAGCAATTCTCAAATTCATCTGGAATAACAAAACACTCAAGTTAGTGAAAACTATTTTTCACAACAAAAGAACTTCTGAGGGAATCACCATTCCTGACCTCTAGCTCTACTACAGATCAATAGTGTTAAAAACTGTATGGCACTGGGATAGAGACAGGCAGGAAGATCAGTGGAATAGAATTGAAGATCCAGAAATGAATTCATACACCTATGGACACAAAGGAGCTAAAATCATCCAGTGGAAAAAAAAGACAGCTTTTTTAACAAATGGTGTTGGATCAATTGGAGGTCAGCGTATAAAAAAATGCAAATTGACCCATTCTTATCTCCTTGTACAAAGCTCAAGTCCAAGTGGATCAAGGAACTACACATAAAACCAGACACACTGAAGCTTATAGAGGAGAAAGTGGAGAAGAGCCTTGAACACATGGGCACAGGGAAAAGTTCCTGAAAAGAAGACCAATGGCTTATGCTTTAAGAATAAGAATTGACAAATGGGACCTCATAAAACTGCAAATAAGGCAAAGGACACTGTCAATAGGACAAAACTGCAACCAACAGATTGGGAAAAGATCTTTATCAATCCTACATCTGATAGAAGGCTAATATCCAATGTATACAAAGAACTCAAGAACTTAGATTCCAGAGAATCAAATAACCCTATTAAAAACTGAGTACGGAGCTAAACAAAGAATTTTCTTTTTCCTCTTTTCTTTTTTTTTTTTTTTTGTTTTTTAATTCATATGCTCTTTATTTACATTTCAAATTATTTCCCCTTTCCTTGATCTCCCCTCCCCTCAAGTTCCATAAGCCCTTTTCCCTCCCCCTGCTCCCCCATTCACCCCTTCCCACTTGCCTGTTCTCCTATTCGCCTACACTGCTGCACTGAGCCTTTCCAGAACCAGGGGCCACTCCTTCCTTCTTCTTGGACATCATTTGATATATGAATTGTGTCTTGGGTATTCCAAGCCTCTAGGCTAATATAGGCTTATCGGTGAGTACATACCATGAGTATTCTTTTGAGACTGGGCTACCTCACTTAGGATGAGGTTCTCCGGCTCCATCCATTTGTCTAAGAATTTCTTGAATTCATTGATTCTAATGGCTGAATAGTACTCCATTGTGTATATATACCACATTTTTTTGTATCCATTCCTCCTTTGAGGGACATCTGGGTTCTTTCCAGCTTCTGGCTATTATAAAGAGGGCAGCTATGAACATAGTGGAGCATGTATACTTCTTACATGCGGGGCAATCCTCTGGGTATATGCCCAGGAGTGAGATAGCAGGGTCCTCCGGAAGGGTCATGCACAGTTTTCTGTGGAACGGCCAGACTAATATCCAGAGTGGTTGTACCAACTTGCAATCTCACCAGCACTGGAGGGGTATTCCTATTCCTGCACATCCTTGCCAAAACCTGCAGTCTCCTGAGTTTTTAAACTTAGCCATTCTGACTGGTGTGAGGAGAAATCTCAGTGTTGTTTTGATTTGCATTTCCCTAATGATTAATGATGTTAAATATTTCTTTTTTTATTCGATATATTTTTTATTTACATTTCAAATGATTTCCCCTTTTCTAGCCCCCCAGTCCCCGAAAGTCCCGTAAGCCCCCTTCTCTCCACCTGTCCTCCCACCCACCCCTTCCCACTTCCTCATTCTGGTTTTGCTGAATACTGCTTCATTGAGTCTTTCCAGAACAAGGGGCCACTCCTCCTTTCTTTTGTACCTCATTTGATGTGTGGATTATGTTTTGGGTATTCCAGTTTTCTAGGTTAATATCCACTTATTAGTGAGTGCATGCCATGATTCACCTTTTGAGTCTGGGTTACCTCACTTAGTATGATGTTCTCTAGCTCCATCCATTTGCCTAAGAATTTCATGAATTCATTGTTTCTAAAGGCTGAATAGTACTCCATTGTGTAGATATACCACATTTTTTGCATCCACTCTTCTGTTGAGGGATACCTGGGTTCTTTCCAGCATCTGGCAATTATAAATAGAGCTGCTATGAACATAGTAGAGCATGTATCCTTATTACATGGTGGGGAATCCTCTGGGTATATGCCCAGGAGTGGTATAGCAGGATCTTCTGGAAGTGAGGTGCCCAGTTTTCGGAGGAACCGCCAGACTGATTTCAAGAGTGGTTGTACCAATTTGCAACCCCACCAGCAGTGGAGGAGTGTTCCTCTTTCTCCACACCCTCTCCAACACCTGCTGTCTCCTGAATTTTTAATCTTAGCCATTCTGACTGGTGTAAGGTGAAATCTCAGGGTTGTTTTGATTTGCATTTCCCTAATGACTAATGAAGTTGAGCATTTTTTAAGATGCTTCTCGACCATCTGAAGTTCTTCAGGTGAGAATTCTTTGTTTAACTCTGTACCCCATTTTTTTTAATAAGGTTGTTTTGTTTTCTGGAGTCTAACTTCTTGAGTTCTTTATATATATTGGATATTAGCCCTCTATCTGATGTAGGATTGGTGAAGATCTTTTCCCAATTTGCTGGTTGCCGATTTGTCCTCTTGATGGTGTCCTTTGCCTTACAGAAACTTTGTAATTTTATGAGATCCCATTTGTCAATTCTTGCTCTTAGAGCATACGCTATTGGTGTTCTGTTCAGAAACTTTCTCCCTGTACCGATGTCCTCAAGGGTCTTCCCCAGTTTCTTTTCTATTAACTTCAGAGTGTCTGGCTTTATGTGGAGGTCCTTGATCCATTTGGATTTGAGCTTAGTACAAGGAGACAAGGATTTATCAGTTTGCATTCTTCTGCATGCTGACCTCCAGTTGAACCAGCACCATTTGTTGAAAAGGCTATCTTTGTTCCATTGGATGTTTTCAGCCTCTTTGTGAGGATCAAGTGGCCATAGGTGTGTGGGTTCATTTCTGGATCTTCAATCCTGTTCCATTGATCCTCCTGCCTGTCACTGTACCAATACCATGCAGTTTTTAACACTATTGCTCTGTAGTATTGCTTGAGGTCAGGGATACTGATTACCCCTTTCTTTTGTTGCTGAGAATAGTTTTAGCTATCCTGGGTTTTTTCTTATTCCGGATGAATTTGATAATTGCTCTTTCTAACTCTGTGAAGAATTGAGTTGGGATTTTGATGGGTATTGCATTGAATCTGTATATTGCTTTTGGCAAAATGGCCATTTTAACTATATTGATTCTACTGATCCATGACATGGGAGGTTTTCCCATTTTTTGAGGTCTTCCTCCATTTCCTTCTTCAGAGTCTTGAAGTTCTTGTCATACTTTTACATGTTTGGTAAGAGTCACCCCAAGATACTTTATACTGTTTGTGGCTATTGTGAAGGGGGTCATTTCCCTAATTTCTTTCTCAGCCAGCTTATCCTTTGAGTATAGGAAGGCCACTGATTTGCTTGAGTTGATTTTATAACCTGCCACTTTGCTGAAGTTGTTTATCAGCTGTGGGAGCTCTCTAGTGGAGTTTTTTGGGTCACTTAGGTAGACTATCATGTCATCTGCAAATAATGAATTTGTATCCCTTTGACCTCCTTATGTTGTCAAATTGCCCAAACTAGTATCTCAAGTACAATATTGAAAAGATAAGGAGAAAGGGGCCAGCCCTGTCTAGTCCCTGATTTTAGTGGGATTGCTTCAAGTTTCTCTCCATTTAGTTTGATGCTGGCTACCGGTTTGCTGTATATTGCTTTTACTATGTTTAGGTATGGGCCTTGAATTGCTGTTCTTTCCAAGACTTTAAGCATGAAAGGATGCTGAATTTTGTCAAATGCTTTTTCAGCATCCAATGAAATGACAATGTGGTTTTGTTCTTTGAGTTTGTTTATGTAGTGGATTGCATTGATGGATTTCCATATACTGAACCAACCCTGCATTCCCAGGATAAAGCCTACTTGATCATGGTGGATGATCTTTTTGATGTGTTCTTGGATTCGGTTGGCAAGAATTTTATTGAGTATTTTTGCATCGATGTTCATAAGGGAAATTGGTCTGAAGTTCTCTTTCTTTGTTAGATCTTTGTGTCGTTTTGGTATCAGCGTAATTGTGGCTTCATAGAAGGAATTGGGTAGTGTTCCTTCTTTTTCTATTTTGTGGAATAGTGTGAAGCAAAAGAATATACCTTTTTCTCAGCACCTCATGGTACCTTCTCCAAAATCGACCATATAATTGGTCACAAGACAGACCTCAACAAATATAAGAAGATTGAACTAATCCCATGCCTCCTATCAGATCACTATGGAGTAAAACTGGTCTTCAATAGCAACAAAAACAACAGAAAACCCACATACACGTGGAAACTGAACAATATTCTACTCAATGATACATTGGTCAAGGAAGAAATAAAGAAAGAAATTAAAGACTTTTTAGAACACAATGAAAATGAAGACACAACATACCCAAATCTATGGGACACAATGAAAGCAGTGCTAAGAGGAAAACTCATAGCCCTGAGTGCCTCCAAAAGGAAAATGGAGAGAGCAAACATTACCAGCTCAATGACACACCTGAAATCCCTGGAACAAAAAGAAGCAATTTCACCCAGGAGGAGTAGAAGGCAGGAAATCATCAAACTCAGGGCCGAAGTCAATCAAGTAGAAACAAAGAGAACCATACAAAGAATCAACAAAACCAGGAGCTGGTTCTTTGAGAAAATCAACAAGATAGATAAACCCTTAGCCAGACTGACCAAAGGGCACAGAGAAAGTATCCAAATTAACAAACTTAGAAATGAAAAGGGAGATATAACAACAGAAACTGAGGAAATCCAAAAAATCATCAGATCCTACTACAAGAGCCTGTACTCAGCACAACTGGAGAATCTGGAGGAAATGGACAATTTCCTTGACAGATACCAAATACCAAAATTAAATCAGGACCAAATAGATCATCTAAACAGTCCCATAATGCCTAAAGAAATAGAAGGAGTCATAGAAAGTCTGCTAACCAAAGAAAGCACAGGACCAGATGGTTTCAGTACAGAATTCTATCAGACCTTCAAAGAAGAGTTGAATATTTCTTAATGTAGTTCTCAGTCATCCGAAGTTCTTCAGGTGAAAAATTTTTGTTTAGATCTGTACCCCATTTTTAATAGGGTTATTTGGTTTTCTGGGGTTTAACTTCTTGAGTTCTGTGTATATATTGGATGTTAGTCCTCTATCATATGTAGGGTTGGTGAAGATCTTTGCCCAATTGGTTGGTTGCCTATTTGTTCTTTTGACAGTGTCCATTGCCTTACAGAAACTTTGTAATTTTATGAGGTCCCATTTGTCAATTCTTGATCTTAGAGCAAAAGCTATTGGTGTTCTGTTCAGGAACTTTGCCCTGTGACAATGTCCTCAAGGATCTTCCCCAGTTTCTTTTCTATTAGTTTCTGTGTGTCTGGCTTTATTTATGTGGAGGTCCTTGATCCACTTGGAGTTGAACTTAGTACAAGGAGATAATAATGGATCAATTTGCGTTATTTTGCATGCTGACCTCCAATTGAACCAGCACCATATGTTAAAAAGGCTATCTTTTTTCCCTGGATGTTTTCAACTCCTTGGTCAAAGATTAAGTAACCATAGGTATGTGAGTTCATTTAGGGGTCTTCAATCCTATTCCGTTGATCTACCTGCCTGTCACTGTACCAATAAGATGCAGTTTTTAATACTATTGCTCTGTAGTATTACTTGAGGTCAGGGATACTGATTCCCCCAGAAGTTCTTTTACTGTTGAGAATAGTTTTAACTATCCTGGGTTTTTTGTTGTTCCAGTTGAATTTGAGAATTGCTCTTTCTAACTCTATGAAGAACTGAATTGGAATTTTGATGGGGATTGCATTGAATCTGTAGATTGCTTTTGGCAAGATGGCCATTTTAACTATATTAATCCTGCCAATCCATGAGCATGGAAGATTTTTCCATTTTCTGAGGTCTTCTTCAATTTCCTTCTTCAGAAACCTGAAATTCTTTTCATAGAGATCTTTCACTTGTTTGGTTAGAGTCACACCAAGATATGTTATGTTGTTTGTGGCTATTGTGAAGGGTGTCA
Organism: Apodemus sylvaticus; assembly: GCF_947179515.1. Lineage (NCBI taxonomy): Eukaryota > Metazoa > Chordata > Mammalia > Rodentia > Muridae > Apodemus > Apodemus sylvaticus. The sequence continues at coordinate 56,311,952 of NC_067492.1, read as the reverse complement.
TCTCCCTAATTTCTTTCTCAGCCTGCTTATCCTTTGAGTATAGGAAGGCTACTGATTTGCTTGAGTTGATTTTATAACCAGCCACTTTCCTGAAGTTGTTTATCAGCTCTAGGAGTTCTCTGATGGAGTTTTTGGGTCAGTGAAGTATACTATCATATCATCTGCAAATAGTGATAGTTTGGCTTCTTCCTTTCCAATTTGTATCCCTTTGACTGCCTTATGTTGTCTAATTGCTCTAGCCTGGCATTCAAAAGAGATGCATATTGAAAAGATATGGAGAGAGGGGGCAGCCTTGTCTAGTCCCTGATTTCAGTGGGATTGCTTCAAGTTTCTCTCCATTTAGTTTGATGTTGGCTACCAGCTTGCTGTATATTGCTTTTACTTTTTTAGGTATGGGCCTCGAAGTTTTCTTCCATAATTTTGTTGAAGATATTTGTTGGCCCTTTAAGTTGTAAATCTTCACTCTCATCAATGCCTATAATTCTCAGATTTGGTCTTCTCATTGTGTCCTGGATTTTCTGGATGTTTTGGCTTACAAGCTTTTTGCATTTTGCATTTTCTTTGACTGTTGAGTCCATGGTTTCTATGGTATCTTTGGCATCTGAGATTCTTTCTTCTATCTCTTGTATTCTGTTGTTGATATTTGCATCTATGGCCTCTGATTTCTTCCCAAGGTTTTCTTTCTCCATAGTTGCTTCCCTTTTTTATTTCTTAGTTGTTTCTACTTCTGTTTCTAAATCCTGGATATTTTTGCTCAGTTCCTTCACTTGCTTGTGTGTGTTTTCCTGTAATTCTTTGAGAGATTTTTGTGTTTCCTCTTTCATGACTTCTGCCTATTGATCAAAGTTCTCCTGTATTTCTTTAAGTGATTTTTGCATTTCCTCCTTATTGGCTACTATCTTTTGACCCATATTCTCCTGAATTTCTTTAAGTGATTTTTGTGTTTCCCTTGTAAGGGCTTCTAGCTTTTGATCATTTTTCTCCTGAATTTCTTTAAGAGATTTATTTATGTCCGTCTTGTGTTCCTCTAACAGCATCATGATCAGTGAATTTAAATCCAACTCTTGTTTTCTGGTGTGTTGGGGTGTTCAGGACGTGCTGTTGTTGGAGAATTGGGTTCAGATTCTCCCATAATGCCTTGTTTTCTACGTTTGCCTTTAGCCATCTAGTTCTCACTGGTGTTAGATGGTCTTATTGTCACTGGCTAATGCTTCAGCCTCTTGTGGACCTTTAAGGCCATTTCTGTGACACTCAATGCCAGGGTTTCCTCTAGCCCAGATTGTTGATGTACTGCCTTCCTCTTTTGTGCCATTGGAACCCTGCTGAGTTTTGCCCCAAGCAATGTTATACTTGGGTTGTCTCAGTGAACCAGGTGCTTCCCAACTGCTCTGTCATGGAGCAAAGATAGCAGCAGAGAGTCACTCCCTCTGCTGATCCCCATGTAGGGCACAGGCCCCAAGACAGGCTGGCTAGTAGACAACTGCCTATATGCTCAGGTCCTGGGCGCAGGCAGACCCCTGGCTGTTTGCACCCCCAGAGATCTTAAACTCAGGAAATCTCAGTACCTAGTGCAGCTTTTCTGCCCCGGCAGGCAGGGAAGATGGCAGCAGGGAGTCCCTCCCTCTGCTGATCTCCACATAAGACACAGGCCCCACAACAGGCCGGCTGGCAGATGAATTGTGTTGAGTATTTTTGCATCAATATTCATAAGAGAAATTGGCCTGAAGTTCTCTTTCTTTGTTGGATCTTTGTGTGGTTTTGGCATCAACGTAATTGTGGCACTGTAGAATGAGTTGGGTAGTGTTCCTTCTGTTTCTATTTTGTGGAATAGTTTGAAGAGTATTGGTGTTAGGTCTTTGAAGGTCCAATAGAATTCTGCACTAAAATCATCTTGTCCTATGCTTTTTTTGGTTGAAAGACTTTCTATGACCCACTTCTATTTCTTTAGGGGTTATGGGACTATTTAGATGGCCTATTTGATCCTGATTTAATTTTGGTATTTAGTATCTAAGAAATTGTCCATTTCCTCCAGATTCTCCAGTTGTGTTGAGAATAGGCTTTTGTAGTAGGATCTGATGATTTTTTGAATTTCCTCAGTTTTTGTTGTTATATCTCTCTTTTCATTTCTAAATTTGTTAATTTGGATACTTTCTCTGTGCCCTTTGGTCAGTCTAGCTAAGGGTTTATCTATCTTGTTGATTTTCTCGAAGAACCAGCTCCTGATTTTGTTGATTCTTTCTATGGTTCTCTTTGTTTCCACTTGATTGATTTCAGCTCTGAATTTAATGATTTCCAGTCTTCTACTTCTCCTGGGTGAATTAGCTTCATTTTGTTACAGAGCTTTCAGTGTGCCGTTAAGCTGCTAGTGTATGCTCTCTCCAGTTTCTTTTTGGAGGCACTCAGGGCTATGAGTTTTCCTCTTAGCACTGCTTTCATTGTGTCCCATAGATTTGGGTATGTAGTGCCTTCATTTTGTTAAATTCTAAAAAGTCTTTGATTTCTTTATATCTTCTTTGGCCAAGGTATCATTGAGTAGAGTATTGTTCAGCCTCCATGAGTATATGCCCTTTCTGTTGTTTTTGTTGCTATTGAAGACCACTCTTACTCCATAGTGATCTGATAGGAGGCTTGGGATTAGTTCAATCTTCTTATATTTGCTGAGGTCTGTCTTGTGACCAATTATTTGGTTGATTTTGGAGAAGGTACCATGAAGTGCTGAGAAAAAGGTATATTCTATTGTTTTGGGATGAAATGTTCTCTCTCTCTCTCTCTCTCTCTCTCTCTATATATATATATATATATATATATATATAGTCCAAAGCTTCAGTTAGTTTCACTGTGTCCCTGTTTAGTTTCTGTTTTCCTGATCAGTCCATTGAGGATAGTGGAGTGTTGAAGTCACCCACAATTATTGTGTTAGGTGCCATGTGTGCTCTGAGCTTTAGTAAGGATTCTATTATGAATGAGATTGCCCTTGCATTTGGAGTATATATGTTCAGAATTGAGAGTTCTTCTTGGTGGATTTTTCCTTTGACCAGTAAGAATTGTCCTTCTGTGTCTCTTTTGATGACTTTAGGTTGAAAGTCAATTTTATCTGATGTTGGAATGGCTACTACAGCTTCTTTCCTGAGACCATTTGCTTGTAAAACTGTTTTCCAGCCTTTTACCCTAAGGTAGTGTTTGTCTTTGACACTGACGTATTTCCTGTATGAAGCAAAATGTAGGGTCCTGTTTATGTATCCAGTCTGTTAGTCTATGTATTTTATTGGGGAATTGAGTCCATTGATCTTAAGAGATATTAAAGAATAGTGATTATTACATCCTGTCATTTTTGATGTTATTTTTATATTTGAGTGGTTATCTTCTTTTGGGTTTGATGAAGTAGGTTACTATCTTGTTTTTTCCAGGATGTAGTTCCCTTCTTTGTATTGGAGTTTTCCACCTATTATCCTTTGTAGGCCTGGGTTTGTGGAAAAATATTGTGTAAATGTGGTTTTGTCATGGAATATCTTGGTTTCTCCATCTATGGTGATTGAGAGTTTTGCTGGATATAGTAGTCTTGGCTGACATTTGTGTTCTCTTAGAGTCTGCATGAGATCTGAGCAGGATCTTCTAGCTTTCATGGTCTCTGGTGAGAAGTCTGGTATAATTCTGATAGGTCTTCCTTTATATGTTACTTGGCATTTTTCTCTTACTACCTTTAATATTCTTTCTTTGCTTAATACATTCGGGCTTTGATTATTGTGTGACAGGAGGTAGTTCTGTTCTGCTCCAGTCTGTTTGTAGTTCCGTAGGCTTCATTTATATTCATGGGTATCTCTCTCTTTAGGTTAGGGAAGTTTTCTTTCATATTTTGTTGAAGATATTTGCTGGCCCTTTAAGTTGTAAATCTTCACTCTCATCTATACCTTAAATCCTTAGGTTTGGTTTTCTCATTGTGTCCTGGATTTCCTGGATGTTTGGGGCTACAAGCTTCTTGCATTTTGCATTTTCTTTGACTGTTGAGTCCATGGTTTCTATGGTATCTTTGGCATCTGAGATTCTTTCTTCTATCTCTTGTATTCTGTTGTTGATATTTGCATCTATGGCCTCTGATTTCGTCCCAAGGTTTTCTGTCTCCAAAGTTGTCTCCCTTTGTGATTTCCTAGTTGTTTATACATCCCCCCCCCCCATCCTGGATGGATTTGCTCAGTTCCTTCACTTGTTTGTGTTTTCCTGTAATTCTTTAAGAGATTTTTGTGTTTCCTCTTTCATGACTTCTGCCTGTTGACTCAATTTCTCCTGCATTTCTTTAAGTGATTTTTGCATTTCCTCTTTATTGGCTTCTATCTTTTGACCCATATTCTCCGGATTTCTTTAGTGATTTTTGTGTTTCCATTGTAAGGGACTCTAGCTTATTCATGTTCCCCTGTATTTCTTTAAGAGATTTATTTATGCCCTTTTTGTGTTCTTCTAACAGCAGCATGACCAGTGATTTTAAATCAAACTCTTGTTTTTCTGGTGTGTTGGGGGTATCAAGGACTTGCTGTTGTTGGAGAATTGGATTCAGATGCTGCCATATAGCCTTTATTTCTGTTAGTAATGTTCCTGCATTTGCCTTTTGCCATCTGGTTATCTCTGGTGTTAGTTGGTTTTGTTGTCACTGGCTGATGTTTGAACCTTCTGTGAGCCTGTAAGCCTATTCCCACACCACTGGATAACTGGGTTTCCCATGGCACAGATTGCTGATGTGCTGCCCTCCTCTTGGGTGCCCTTGGAGCCCAGGTGTGTCTTGCCCCAAGCAATGCTATACTGGGGTTGTCTCTGTGAACCTGGTCCTGCCCATCTGTTCCAAAAGGGAGCGAAGATGGCTGCAACAACCATTTCCAAGTACTGATCACTCTGCAGGGTAAACCCCCCCCACAGGGTTGGCACACTGAAGGCCTCAGTGTTGCCCAGGCCCTGGGTGCAGACAAAAGCCTGACAGGCTGAGACCCAAGCAATGTTAGCCTCGGGCTATGTCTGCGTAGCTGTTGCTGTCTGTTAGATCTCTCTGGTATCTGGGAGCCAAGATGGTGGAGCACTCCTCTAAGTCAAGACCTACATTCCTACAATGGCCAGCAGACACTCAAGAATTTTCAACTGAGGAAACTCGAATGGCTGTGAAGCACCTAAAGAAATGCTCAGCATTCTTAGTTATCAGAGAAATGCAAATCAAAACAACCCTGAGATTCTACCTCACACCAGTCAGAATGGCTAAGATCAAAAACTCAGGGGACAGCAGATGCTGGAAAAGATGTGGAGAAAAAGGAACACTCCTCCATTGCTGGTGGTATTGCAAGAAATTTCAAACACTCTGGAAATCAATTTGGTGGTTCCTCAGAAAATTAGACATAGTGCTACACGAGGACCCAGTTATACCATTCCTGGGCATATACCCAGAAGATGCTCCAACAAGTAATACAGATACATGCTCCACTATATTCATAGCAGCCTTATTTATAATAGCCAGAAGCTAGAAAGAACCCAGATTCATTCAACAGAGGAATTGATACAGAAAATGTTGTATACTTACACAATAGAGTACTTGCTACTCAGTTATTAAAAACAATGAATTCATGAAATTCTTAGAAAATAACATCCTGAGTGAGGTAACCCAATCACAAAATAAAAGACATGGCATACACTCACTGAAAACTGGATATTAGCCCAAAAGCTCAGAATAAGCAAGATATAACACATAGACCACAAAAAGCTCAAGAAGATGGAAGACCAAAGTGTAGGTACGTTGGTTTTTCTGAGAAAGGGAACAACACACTCACAGGAGCAATTATGGAGACAAAGTGTAGGGCAGAGACTGAAGGAAAGGCCACCCAGAAACTGTCCTACCTGAGGACTCATCCTATAAACAGTCACCAAACCCGACACTATTATGGATGACAAGAAATTCTTTCCCAAAGGAGCCTATTGTGGCTGTCTCCTGAGTGGCTCTGCCAGAGTCTTATAGATACAGAGAGAGATCCTAGCATCATTTTAGTGGCACACATATAGTTTTAAACCTTCCTAAAATCTTACAGAACTCAGTTTGGAAAGCATGGATTAAGAAATTTATGGCTGTAATGCTGGCATATATTCCCAGCAGAAGGATTTGCCTGAATCATTCAGATTTACTATAAACAGCAAAGCACAATTAAACAACAGTTATTCTGTGGCTTCTAATGTCAGAGAATAAGAACATTCATGGCATTCATTTCCTGTTCATAGACATTACCAAGGGCCCCAATTTCACCATTAAGTAAACAGTTAGCTTACTCATCAGCTCTGTATACTGAGACTCAAGTAATCTTCACAAAGGATCTAAGGGGGCCAAAATAGGTGTCTCTCCTAGAATGAAATGTAAAAGTTCTCACCCTGGTCAGCTGAGCCTGTATACCATCACCAAGCACTGTCTAAAACTGAACCCCAGCTCACCCTTCATTCAGGAGCCCTGAGCAGTTACAATCTGAAAACTGTAAATGGTAATCTCAAACCTACTTTATTTACCTTAAATAATATTTATGATGTTTTTTCCATGTATGAGATATATGATCTGTATTAAAAGCATTTCTCAAAAGGGGGAGGGCATTCATTTTTCTCTTTCTCAAAGGCATTTATTATGAGAGCTCCTAGGCATGGTTTAAGCAATTGTGATCATACCATATACAGTCTATAAATCTCATCTTTACATAATGATATAGCATGTCTTTCCACATTCTTTGGGAGTCTTTATCAATGCCATGTCATAGGGCTCATCTGTAAATATTACCTAGAAAAAAAGATCACCAAATATTAAGGAATACAGAGACTGCCTAAAGCCACAGAATGTGGCTATCTTCCTGGAAAAACATTATAAGAAAGATAATACACAGATGGAAGCTTTGAATTTTATATTTTGGCATGTATTTTCTGAGGCAGAGTTCAAGTCCTAAAGGCAATAAGGAATCCAGTTCTCACCACGGTCCAGTGCTTCCTCCCAGAAGAAAGCTGGATCAAAAAGCTCCCTGCCAGACCAATTGCTGCCAGCATCTCAAAACCAAGGACAGCATCTTATTCAAATATTTTGCTTTAAAGTCAACTGAAAGTCAAGCTTTAAAAATAGCATGAGGCATTTTGCAAACCTAATTAGGCTCCTCTGAGATGCTCATGGGCACACTGAGTACCATGAGCCAGACTCGGGTAGACAGGAAGTGGGAGTGGGAGTAAAAGAATCCACTTGTGAACCCCCAAGGAGTGGAGAGCTAAGCTTTGATGGGTCTCAGTAGGACAAGGGATAGCCTGCTGACTCACCAGCCTGTAGGAAAGCAGAGGTGATGCTCAGGGACAGCCTTTGGCAAGAGCTGTTACTTGCAGAAAGTGTGTGCTGCTCTCTGCCTCTGTTAGTCTCCACACTTCAGCCAAAAAAGGCATTATCTCACTTCTCTCTCTCTCTCTCTCTCTCTCTCTCTCTCTCACACAAAAGGAGACTGTAGATGACCAAATCTTACAGTTTCTTTTTTGTCAGAGACAGGGCTCATGAGAACCTAAGTAATGCTTCTACAGCTCTATGTTATTGAATGAATTCGAGCCTGTGCCTTGCAGTGACTCTCCTCCTTTCCTCTCCTTGTTATATATTTCAGTGTTTCTCCATTTTTTGTTCTCAAAAAGCTCTCTAGCAAGTTTCCTGTCAAAACACCCCCCATTCAAGACACTTATACAACATCATTTAAGAGATGCAAGACAAGAAATTTGAGAGATAAGAGTGCACAAACATGAAGATTTGAACTTGAAACTCCGTTACCCACATAAAAAGCCATATATTGATGTATATGTCTGTACTCCTAGAATTGTGAGAGACTAGTGAATTATCACAGCTAGTTGGCCAGCCTGCACCATTGAAACTTCCAGCTTAGCTTCAAGTTCAGTTAGAGATCTTGTGTCAAAAGAATAAAGCAGAGAGTGACTCAGAAGACATCCTGTATCCTGCATACATCATACATCATCATATTCATGTGCACATACCACAAACACCACACATACACACTACACATGATTAGTTTTATAATAAAATATGTTAAGTGATCTGGCACCATAACTTAGCATACATATTTCCTAAGTGGAAAGGGAAACCAAACATCATAAAACTTCCCACTGAATCACAATAACTAAGTCACATGTAATATGGCATGACAAAGATGGAGCAAAGAAATGACTATTTGTAAATATGTAGAAAGGAGTAAAGGAATACACAATCAACAGCAATGCACGTCAGGGCTATGAGAGGAAAAGCAATGATTATTCCTAGAAGTGGTGAGAAGTGTAGCTACTTAGAGCAAGAAGTTCCTATTGGAGACATTTAGAGAAAGCAGCTATTGACCTTAAAGAAAAACAAGAGTACAAATATTCCAGCTCTCTCACCTCTTACCTCCCAGTCTCTTGTCAATAATATGCCTTGCCTGAACCCAAATCCAACAATCCCTGGAAGTTAACATCTCAGTCCACAAAAAAACGATGGAAAAGAGTGGGGAGTGTATCTGATGAAACAAAGCAAGAAAGTACAATCCATCCACCTACCATCCTCACCCCATTCAGTGCAATCCATCCACCGGTCATCCTCACCTCATTCCTACTTCATTTGTTTGTCAATCCTTGTGATTGAAATGGAAAACCTGTGTTCTTACCTGGCACAAGACACCAAATTCCATAAGCTATTATAGAGCCAGTGAAAATGCCCATTCAGTCATAGTCCCACATTAAAACTAAAATATTATTTCAACATTATTCTTCCTACAATGTAGTAAGAGAAGGGAGAAATTAAAGAAATAATTAACTCGCCTCAATGTTTGTTGCTATACTTCACAGTTTTGTAATGTTACCAGGAATAAATTGATAACCACATCTTCCTTCTTCCACTATTAATGTCACACTATCTGAAGACTATCTCCGATATGTTCAACAAATAGGATGACTTAAAGCCCCTTCCTCTAGGACAGTGGTTCTCATCTTTCCTAATGCTGTAACCCTTTAACAGAGTTCTTTATGTGATGGTGACCCCTCCCCAAGCATAAAATTAGTTTCATTGTATTTCATGACTCTAATTTTGCTACTGTTATGAATTGTAGTGTAAATACCTTATAATTAGGATATTTGATATGTGACCCCTGTGAAAGGGTCATTACACACACACACACATACACACACATACACACACACACACACACACACACACACGCATGCAAAGGGATTATGACCCACAACTTGAGAACCACTGCACTAGGACTTTAGTCAGTAATCATCTCGATTTATCTAACCTCAATTTCTTTTCCATTGCTCAAGCCTTTTGGACAAGGCAGTACTAAGATGATGTCAGGGAGTTCCCTTGAGTCTTAAAGTATCTCTAATTTAGGTGTTTTGGGTAGTGGGGCATAGTAGATGCATCCCTGCTACCTTGTTTGTTTCATCATGTGTAGTATGTGTATGAAGTTGCCAGAGATGCCAGAAAAGAGTGTCAGATCCTCTGGAACTGGACTTAGAGATAGTTGTGAGCCACGTGTGTGCTGGGAAATAAGCCTGGGATCTCTGCAGAAGTAGCAAGTACCCTTAACAGCTGAGCAGCAGACGTAACTGCTGATATCTGCGAGAGCCCTGCCTGCTTTGGTACTTTTGCCCTGACTAAGCTTGATGTGTTAGAAGGATCCTGCCAAAAAAGGCCACTCAACAAAGAAGCACATGGGAGAACCAAGGTCTCCAGTCACACACCCATTATAAAACTACTGCTGAATCCTACATAAACAAACTTATAAGAGAATCCTCTCTCAGCTGGTTCTTCAGATGAGGCTCCCGTTCCTACAGATGGTGATTATGGCCTTATGAGAGTCCCAGAAACAGAGTCGGCTCATAAATGCTTTTGGTTTTAAATTACAAAAGTTCAACCTAACCTACTATATAGTAACAGATAAATCAAAAATATACTAAAGACACTTGAGTGATAGATGACACAGCAAAACAAGATAGGTGGTGCTGGAATATGTTTTGGAAGATTTTGGAGATGGAATATTTTAGAAGATCCTCGGATAATGGAGAACATGCCCTCCTAGGAAATTTTGTGACTCCAGCTCCACACCATATATGTTTTCCTGGCTGTAACTCTCTTACATAGCCTCCTTATCATAGTCTTTTGCCATGATGTACCTCCATGGAGGTACAAATGACAAATGGAGGCTTTCTGATTCTAGATCTTAACTTCCAGAGCTGTGAGTCTAAATAAACTTCTGATTGCCTTATTGCTAGCACCCATAGGGTATTTATTCATATTGGTGCAAATCTGACTAACATGGGCATGCGGTCACTCCCTTCCATTCATCTTGATCATACATTTGATCTTGTGAAGAAGGCAGTACCATAAGGAGGCTTGACTAAGCTTGAATAACAAGGAGTCATCCTACTAGATGAACATTTTTAGTTTTGAGGCTTTAGCTTGATAACAAGGACTTTTTTCACTGATTTAAAACATATGTTGCATCCTGAAAGTTCAGATCTCATAGGATGTTTTCTTAGTTTGCACCTAAAGTGATGTGTTGAATGGCCATTTTATCAAGGAAGTTTCTCCTCAGAGACAGAGCCCAAAGAGTGTAAATCCAAAGATATATTTATTTTATCATAAAATTCGTTTTTCAGTCACAGGCATGAAGTATAGGCCACCATGGCAATCAGCAGTTCATTAATATAGATCCACCACTAAAGGTTTCCACCAAAGCATTTCAGGTAGGGATGGCAGGGTTATATTTAGAATATTGATATGTCCATATCTAGACATGAAAGCACACATTTTCCCTTGAAGACAAACTTCTGCCTCCTTTACTAGAAAGGAAATCAAAGGTATCAACCTATATTAAGGGAACCAGCCTGTTCCTTAAGGAACATTCCAAATAAGAGTTTATTGATGGCCTTTGTGGCTGGCAAAGTAGACAGTTGTGGCAGTTACAAAATAAGCCATCATGAAAAGAAGTCCTTGTTATGAAGCTCAAGCCTCAAAACTAAAAATGTTCATATAGTAGGGTGACTCCTTGTTATTCAAAGTAAAATTGAGTTGCTTGTCTCTCAGTCTTATGGAGATTATATTTCAGAATACTATATGCAGAGAAATCTTCTGATTATCTCAGGATGCTGAGTTAGCTGTTTTGCTCTGATCCCCTGGCACAGGAGTCTCATAGAGAATATATTTGTTCTTGACTTAAGAGTCCAGTTAGGATCATTGTCATGGACTATCATGATGCTTTGTAGGATTTCAACACAATAAAATTATTTCAGGTTAGTATTAAGATAGTATGTACAGAAGTTTTCAGAGTCACATGGTAGGAGAGAAAACCTGAAGTCAAATTGCTTCTGATTACCTTTATAGATTAGTATAGAAAAGAATTAAAGTGTTTTGTAGATCAACAACTCTACTGTATGCTAACAGCTATAATGACTGGTTTCAGCAAATATTCCTCCACTCTAACCATATCTGCAGTTGGCAGTTCTGACTGACTATATTTATAATAATCCACAGTGTCCAAGGCCACTAGGATTTGCCACTGGGTAAAGAGTCACGTTAATAATAAATCATTAACCCAGAACTGTTAAGTCCTTTTATGCTGCCATTTATGTCTACTATTCATTCTTGAAATATAGCATGCTTCATTTTTCGGAAGAAGGCTTGAGCAATTGCTTTCTATCAAAACACTCTTCAGTTAATGAGCCAACTAACTACAGCGGGATAGACTCTACCACAGTAAGGATATTGACCCCTGGTTACAATCCCAATTTTGTATTGCTGAGTAACAAATTACCAAAAGTTCATAGGCTAAAACAAGATTTATTTATTATCTCATGGGCCTGCAGAAATTTCAAGATAGCTGAAGTATGTTCTCTGCCTAGAATCCCCCAAGTGCAAAGTCAAGATGTAGGATAGGCCAGGCTCCTATCTGGAAAAGTCAAGAAATCACTCTTGCAAGGCAATTCAAATAGTTGAAAGAACTTAGTAATTTGTAACTAGAAGACAGAGATCTTCAGTCCACTGGGGACTGTGTTCTACTTCTCAAGAACCCCTTCACTGTGTTGGTGATATACTTCAGTATTATAATTCTTATCTGGTATGCAATAAGCCTCTAAGATCAATATCCAGACTTAAATATGAAACGCAGTCTACCTTTTTTGTTACATATATTTTGCATCTTCAATCCTAGCAATTGCACCTGATATCCCCCTGCCTCTTATCTACTGATTTCTGCCAGCAGCCAGAAAAACTGGCTCTGCCCAATTAGGTTTCTTTTGCTGTGATAAAGACTAGGCTAACACCAACTGCAAAAGGGAAAGGAAAGGGTTTATTTCTTCTGACAAAATATAGTGATAATTTAGCCTTGATATGATTCCACCTTACAGGAGATCTCAGGCAAGGCACCTGGAGGCAGGAACTGAAGCAGATACTGTGGAAGAATACTCGTTACTGGCTTATATCCTATGACTTGCTCATTCTGCTTTCTTTTACTGCACAGGACCACATGCTCAGTGTTGGCACTGCCTACAATGGGCTCAGGCCTCCCATATCAATTGTTTATCAAGAAAGTACCAGAGGACCTCCAATCCATTGTGGGGCAGGAGGCATTTTCTAACTTGTGTCAAGCTGACAAATAACTAACTGGTACAATCTCTAGGCACTAAAAATGCCTAGAGGCTATACTTAGGTAATTAGGTTAGGGTCATCAAATAATGTCCTTGTCTATCCCCACCCACCCTGTGGTGCTAAGAATAGATTGAACCTAGGATCTAGTACACACACTAGACAAGTGCTCCATTACTGAGCTATAGCCCCAGTCAATTTTTACTTTTATTTTGGGACAGTGTCTCATTAAGTTTCCAAGTCAGCTTTGAGCTAAATCTGTAATCATGCTGGTCTTAACTTTATAAGCCCTTTCATATACTCCTAAGTAGCTGAGATAATACTAGTTCCTATACCCCAATCTTGTGCCAGATAATGGCATGGCCATTTAGTCTCATGATGGAAAATATTAAGAATAATGTGATACTTCACTCAAATCAGGGGTGGGGGATCATACAAAGGCAGACCAACTGGGACTCATCCTAGAACTCTACCCACCATGCTGGCTGTATTTATTGCTCTAGGCCAGTGTCTTTTTAGGGTTTCCATACCTGTTAAGAGACACTATGACCAAGATAATTATTATAAGAAAACATTTAATTGGGGCTGGCTTACAGTTTCAGAGGTTCAGTCCATTATCATCATAACAGAAAGCACAGCATCCAGGCAGAAACGGTGCTAGAGAAGGAGCTGAGATTTCTCCATCATTATCTGAAGGCTTCCAGAAAGAGTCTCTCTTAGACATTCAAGGTAGAGCTTGAGCCAGGAATCCTCAAAGCCCAGCCCCACAGTGACACATTTCCTCCAAGAAGGCCACACCTATTCTAACAATGACACAACTTATAATAGTATCATTCCACATGGGCTGAGCATTTAAACACTTGAGAACCAAACCTATTCAAACCAATACAGCCAGTGTAGGTACACAGTCTCTGAATCCCCTGTAAGATGGGCTCATATCAAGACTTAACTCATCACCTGACCTCCCAAAGCCTCTACTCAGAGTGACAAGAACATGTGATATTTTACCACTGGGAATTAAGCCTCAGTTCAGAGGTAGTAAATAACTAAAATAACTTCTAGGGGAGTCCATATCCTTCTTGACCACAAGTTCATAATCACCTTGGTAAAATGATAAGGTGTCTTTCAGAGAAAGGCTTAGGAAAAGGATCATCAATTAAATTCTTTAAATATCTTTCCCAAAAGAATACAACCTCCTACTCAGTTAATGCTTTTGGGATGATTGAGCCAGCCCAGGTACTACAACTGGAAACAAAGTTGTGAATGTCTACTATGGCAACTTGAGAGGTGTGTGTGTGTGTGTGTGTGTGTGTGTATTTGTGTGTGTGTGTGTGTGTGTGTATTTGTGTGTGTGTGTGAGTGAGTGTAAAAGTGAATATGAGCCAAGTATATGATAAACCTCAATGTCATTTACCCTGACACTAAAAAAAAAAAAACAAAAACAAAAAATAGTACCACAGGCTGGATGGTTTAAACATCAGGCATTTCTTGTGTTATCTTATAGTTCTGAAGGCTAGGAGTCTGAGATTAAGATGTGGTAGCCTGACCCTGCGGAGAGGTCTGCAGCTGCCATCTTTATCTCCAGTCGGACGGGACAGGTGACCCCGGGTACTGAGATATCCTGAGTCTAAGACCTCTGGGGATGCAGAACACCAAGCTGCAGGCTGCCGCCTGCGCCCAGAACCTGGGTAGAGCAGCAGTTCATCTGTGTGCCAGCCAGGTGCGGGTGGTGTACCCTGCAGAGAGGTTGGCAGCTGCCATCTTTGTCCCCAGTCAGATGGGACAGACGACCCTGGGTGCTGAGATATACCAAGTCTAAGAACTCTGGGGATGCAGAGGTACTCTAATATCAGATAAAATTGACTTTCAACCTAAAGTCATCAAAAGAGAGACTGAGGGACACTTCTTGCTGGTCAAAGGAAAAATACACCAAGAAGAACTCTCAATCCTGAACATCTATGCTCCAAATAGAAAGGTACCCTCTTTCATAAAAGAATCTTTACCAAAGCTCAAAGCACACAAGGCACCTAACAAAATAATTGTGGGTGCCTTCAACACTGTACTTTCCTCAATGGATTAATCAGGAAAACAGAAACTAAACAGGGACAGAGTGAAACTAATTGAAGCTTTGGACCAATTGGATTTAACAGATATATATAGAACATTTCATCCTAAAGCAAGAGAATATACCTTTTTCTCAGCACCTCATGGTACCGTCTCCAAAATTGATCATATAATTGGTCACAAGACAGACCTCAACAAATATAAGAAGATCAAAATAATCCCATGCCTCCTAGCAGATCACTGTGGAGTAAAAGTGGTCTTCAATAGCAACAAAAACAACAGAAAGCCCACATACACATGGAAACTGAAAAATACTCTACTCAATGACACCTTGAGGGCTTAATGACAGGTTAACCAGGGCTTAACAACACAAATGAAAGCCCTGGAACAAAAAGAAGCTAATTCACCCAGGAGGAGTAGAAGACAGGAAATCATCAAACTCAGGACTGAAATCAATGAAGTAGAAACAAAGAGAACCATACAAAGAATCAACAAAACCAGGAGCCGGTTCTTTGAGAAAATCAACAAGATAGATAAACCCTTAGCCAGACTGACCAAAGGGCACAGAGACAGTATCCAGATTAACAAAATTAGAAATGAAAAGAGAGATATAACAACGGAAACTGAGGAAATTCAAAAAATCATCAGATCCTACTACAAAAGCCTATACTCAACACAACTGGATAATCTGGAGGAAATGAACAGTTTCCAAGACAGATATTAAACACCAAAATTAAATCAGGATCAAATGGATCATCTAAACAGTCCCATAACCCCTAAAGAAATAAAAGGGATCATAGAAAATCTCCCAACCAAAAAAAGCACAGGACCAGATGGCTTCAGTGCAGAAATCTATCAGACCATCAAGGAAGACCTAACACCAATACTCTTCAAACTATTCCACAAAATAAAAACAGAAGCAACACTACCCAACTCATTCTACAGAGCCACAATTAAGCTGACACCAAAACCACACAAAAATCCAACAAACAAAGAGAACTTCAGGCCAATTTCCCTTATGAATATCGATGCAAAAATACTAAATAAAATTCTTGCCAACTGAATCTAAGAATACATCAAAATGATCATCCACCATGATCAAGTAGGCTTCATCCCAGGGATGCAGTCATGGTTCAATATAAGAAAATCCATCAAAGCAATCCAATACATAAGCAAACTCAAAGAAAAAAAACACATGATCATTTCATTAGATGCTGAAAAAGCATTTGACAAAATTCAGCATCCTTTCATGCTAAAAGTCTTGGAAAGAACACGAATTCAAGGCACATACCTAAACACAATTAAAGCAATATACAGCAAACTGGTAGCCAACATCAAACTAAATGGAGAGAAACTTGAAGCAATCCCACTAAGATCAGGAACTAGACAAGGCTGCCCTCTCTGTTCATATCTTTTCAACATAGTACTTGAAGTTCTAGCCAGAGCAATTAGACAACATAAAGTCAAACGGAAAGGAAGAAGTCAAACTATCACTATTTGCAGATGATATGATAGTATACTTAAGTGACCCAAAAAAACTTCACCAGAGAACACCTAGAGCTGATAAACAACTTCAGCAAAGTGACTGGTTATAAAATCAACTCAAGCAAATCAGTTGCATTCCTATACTCAAAGGATAAGCAGGCTGAGAAAGAAGTTAGGGAAATGACACCCTTCACAATAGCCACAAACAATATAAAGTATCTTGGTGTGACTCTAACCAAACAAGTGAAAGATCTGTATGACAAGAACTTCAAGTTTCTGAAGAAGGAAATCGAAGAAGACTTCAGAAAATGGAAAAATCTTCCATGCTCTTAGATTGGCAGGATTAATATAGTTAAAATGGCCATCTTGCCAAAAGCAATATACAGATTCAATGCAATCCCCATCAAAATCCCAACTCAGTTGTTCTCAGAGTTAGAAAAAGCAATTCTCAAATTCATCTGGAAAAACAAAAAACTCAGGATAACTAAAACTAACAGTAAAAGAACTTCTGGGGGAATCAGTATCCCAGACCTCAAGCAATACTACAGAGAAATACTGTTAAAAACTGCATGGTATTGGTACAGTGACAGGAAAGTGGACCAATGGAATAAAATTGAAGACCCAGAAATGAATCCATACACCTATGGTCACTTGATCTTCGACAAAGGATCAGAAAACATGCAGTGGAAAAAAGATAGCCTTTTCAACAAATGGTGCTGGTTCAACTGGAGGTCAGCATGCAAAAGAATGCGAATTGATCCATTCTTATCTCCTTGTACTAAGCTCAACTCCAAGTGGATCAAGAACCTCCACATAAAACCAGACACACTGAAACTAATAGAAAAGAAACTGGGGAAAACCCTTGAGGACATGGGCACAAGGGAAAAGTTCCTGAACAGAACACCAATAGCTTATGCTCTAAGATCAAGAATTGACAAATGGGACCTCATAAAATTACAAAGTTTCTGTAAGGCAAAGGACACTGTCAAAAGGACAAAACGGCAACCAACAAATTGGGAAAAGATCTTCACCAACCCTATATCCAATAGAGGGCTAATATCCAATATATACAAAGAACTCAAGAAGTTAGACCCCAGGGAACCAAATAACTCTATTAAAAAATGGGGTAGAGATAGGAACAAAGAATTTTCACCTGAAGAAAATCGGATGGCTGAGAAGCACCTTAAGAAATCCTCAACATCATTAGTTATCAGGGAAATGCAAATCAAAACAACCCTGAGATTTCACCTTACACCAGTCAGAATGCCTAATGTTAAAAACTCAGGAGACAACAGGTGTTGGTGAGGAGGTGGAGAAAAAGGAACACTCCTCCACTGCTGGTGGGAGATTGCAAGATGGTACAACCACTATGGGAATCAGTCTGGCTGTTCCTCAGAAAACTGGACATGAGACTTCCGGAGGACCCTGCTATACCTCTCCTTGGCATATACCCAGAGGATTCCCCGGCATGCAATAAGGACACATGCTCCACTATGTTCATAGCAGCCTTATTTATATTAGCCAGAAGCTGCAAAGAACCCAGATGCCCCTCAATGGAGGATGGATACAGAAGATATGGTATATTTACACAATGGAATACTACTCAGCAATTAAAAACAATGAATTCATGAAATTTTTAGGCAAATGGTTGGATCTGGAAAATATTAACCTAAGTGAGGTAAGAATACAAAAGAAAACATATGGAATGCAAACACTGATAAGTGGATATTAATTAGCCCAGAAGCTCTGAATACCCAAGAGACAATTAGCATAACAAATGACTCCCATGAAGAAGTAAAGAGAGGGTCCTGATCCTGGAAAGGCTTGATACAGCATTGTAATGGAGTAACAGGACAGAGAAAAAGGAGGGAGATGATTGGATAATGGGTAGAGAGAAGAAGGCTCATGGGGCATATGGGGAGGAGGGAACCTGGAAAGGGGAAATCATTTGGAATGTAAACAAAATATAGAAAAGAAAAAAAAAAAGATGTGGTAGCTTCTCATGAGGTCTCTTCTTTGACTTACAGAAATGTTCTCCCATTTCTTCACTTTTCTCTATAATATAATCTTCACTTCTTATAAGACCACTAGTCTTATCTGATAAGGATCCACCCTAATGTTCTCATCAAATCATAATTATCTCTTAACAAATATTTCTCTAAACAGAATCACAAGGGTTTAGGGCCTCCACATAAGACTGTGAGAAGGAAGCGTTTCATTTCCTAAAATGATCCCTTCTACAATATAAATGAAGCTGGTTATTTCTTTCACTTAAAGTAGGCTCATCCTGTCAACTCCTCTGGACGATTCAATATGGTGGAAATACCACAACCTCGTAGATGAAGCATTTGGAATGAAAAGTGTTTCAGATTCCTGGGGGTGCCGGGGTGCTATTGGAGGAGTTGATTGTTTTTACTTTAACTCTGGAATGTTTAAATTTATAAGCTGAGCATTCTGGGAAATTGCATTCCCAAATATTAATTTGAAACTCACTTATATCCAGAGGTAAAGTATATGTAATGTTTTCAGTAATTTTGTGCACACAATATTTTTGTGGTGTCAAATACTCTAATTGTAGTATCATGGCAAGCATTCAAAAAGTTTGGGATTTGGGAACATTTCCTGTTTCCAGTTTTGGAATTCGGGATGTTTAAACTGTAATACTGTACAACTCCCAAGACTCAGTTCTCAAAAATACTCAGCTTCTGCCTTCCACACCAGGGGCCGCTCCCTTTTCTCAGCTATATAGTAGGTGAGAAACCTCAGCCACTAAAAGGAGTTGCATGGACACAATCCTGAGGCAGCTTGAATCCTCTTAACACTATTAGCATAACTATATAGTTGATCCTCAGCCAAGAAAGAAAACCTTGAGTTATTTAGTCTTTGAAACATTTGTTATTTACCCAATACTAAACTGAAAGAAAGTTGGTTTCTTTAAAAGTTAGCTTTCTACAACTCTGATAGTCATTGTGGTCCTAAACACTGTACAGATAGATCCTTCAGAAAATGTGAGGCAATTACCCAAGGACTCATTATTAGAAGTATCTCAAATAGTGGAATGGTGGCCCCTCAGAGAGGGAATGCTCATAGGCAGGTCTACAGCTAGGTCAGTGAACAATTCCTTTGACATATGTCTCAGTGCCTTTCTCTACCTTCTTCTGTTCTTATCTAGCACAAAAGGACAAAATAGCTATGGGTTTTCTAGCTCCACAGCCCTTATTGTTGTGTCTGAGCTTAATCGTTACCAGCCGTTACTATACCTGAGGGATTCACTGAGAATAACCATAGGGACATTCTAACGTTATCACTAAACTTTCTCAAAGACCCTACTTGAAAGAATAAGGTAGAATGATTGAGAAAGATATTCATCAATAATTTATGACTCTCTCATGTACAGATACAACTATATGTGTGTTTACCTTTCACACATGTGCACACATATATATGCAAGCACATATACATCCCACACATACACACACCCCATACATTGTGGGATTTAAATATTGTTGTAGTTTGAATGATTGTGGCCCCTATAAAATGTATATGTTTAAAGACTTAGTTCTGAATTGATGGAACTCTTTGGTAAGAAGTAGAAGGCATGGCCTTGTTGGAGGAAGTGTGTCACTGGGGATGGGCTTTGAGGTTTTAAAAGAGTCTTGCAACTCCCCGTGTTCTCTCTCATTGCCTTGTACTTGTGGATCACAATGTGAGTTCTCAGCTTTTCCTTTTGTACTGGCTGGTTTTGTGTGTCAACTTGACACAGGCTGGAGTTATCACAGAGAAAGGAGTTTCAGTTGGGGAAGCACCTCCATGGGATCGGGATGTGGGGCATTTTCTCAATTAGTGATCAAGTGGGGAGGTCCCCTTGTGGGTGGTCCCATCTCTGGGCTGGTATTCTTGGGTTCTATAAGAGAGTAGGCTGAGCAAGCCAGGGGAAGCAAGCCAGTAAGAAACATTCCTCCATGGCCTTGGCATCAGCTCCTGCTTCCTGACCTGCTTGAGTTCCAGTCCTGACTTCCTTTAGTGATGAACTGCAATGTGGAAGTGTAAGGTCAATAAACCCTTTCCTCCCCAACTTGCTTCTTGGTCATGATGTTTGTGCAGGAATAGAAACCCTGACTAAGACACCTTTGTAGCATCAACATGGACTTTAATCCTTTGAACTGTAAGCCTAATTAACTTCTTATTTAACTTTCTTGTATAAATTGCCTCTATCATAGTGTTTTATCACAGTAGTACAAAAGTAACAAATATAAGTATTTACAAGAATACTGTAAATTCAAGAGCAGACAACAAACATTTTAGAAGTACTGTTCAGAATCATAGATAAAATTATTCAAAAAAGGAAAAAATGAGAAAAAAGGAAAAAAATAATCAAGCAAAGGAAAAAATCACAATGAGAATAATAGAATCAAAGCTCATAGTCTTGCCAAGCATTGGGCCATCTGTATTGTGCACTCCATTTTGCAAAATTTTGGAACAGGGATCTGGACAGGACAGTGGGTAAGGCCAACCTAGAACCTCATTCACATCTTATTGCTGTGCTCATGATCCCTACTTTTTCCTAGAGCCAGAGATCTTCTCCTTCCCATCTCCCATTTATAATGAAACTCTCTTGACAGGTATCAGTAATTCTCTCTCTCTCTTTCTCTCTCTCTCTCTCTCTCTCTCTCTCTCTCTCTCTCTCTCTCTCTCTCTCGTTCATACACACACACACACACACACACCAATACACAAACACAACCTGTCTCCCTGTCTTCCTACTTCCACATTGCTAGGATTAAAACTGCACACCACCATGTCCTACATTTTTATAGTGACTTAGTTCCAGATACTTACAAGGCAAATAATTTACCAGATGAGCCATTTCTCCAGGCATTATGCTGGAGGGTCAACTTACAGTCTTGTATATACCAGGCAGTCTGCCTCTGAACTACATCACAAAGACCACAGCAAGAAACGTCATCCTGCCAAACAATTAGCTGCTTCATTAGCCATAACTAAGTTCAATCAAGGAAGTTAATTAAATATGATTGCCTTACACTTTCAGAAAGGAACTGCGAAAGCCACAGTTACAGTTGTAAACAAAACACAGTCAAGTAACCAGACTATGTGTCCTGTCCTTTCTCACATATCCCCAGAAGCCTGATACATTTTAAAGGAGAAGAACTTGGTTTGATTGGAAATGTCTACCTTTGGTACTCACAAAACAAGTGTGTTATCTGAAAAGAAACTAAATAGAGTGGAAATTTGTTGTGTGGGTATGAGTATGTATGTGTGCATATGTCACATAAGTGAAACCAAGGAAATATTTGACTATAAGTAGAATAGATACTAGTGTGCATCAAGCAGTTAAAGCAGGCTACACTCTATTTTTCTTAGGACTGATGAACAAATTGGATACTTCAAGGTCCCCTGTGGCCACAAATTATACTGTGCAATTTTGACTTGATTTAAAATCACATGAAAATTAGTTCTTAAAAAAAAAACTCATGTATGAACACATATAGTAATACAATGGCACCTGCTCTTCCCTAAATCTTCAGCTCACCCCAAAACACCCACATTATCATCCATCCTGGTATTGTCTTTGTTGACTCTCTTAACATGATTCATTTTCAGACTCTGGCACTCTAGAAGATCTTTTCTGAAACTTTTTGCTTGAATCCAAATGAATTCAAGTTCTAATAATTTTCACTTCCAAGCTAGATAAGGGAATCTTCTGCCTTTCCTGCCTGCAGGGCTCACTGGGACTCCTCGCAGGGGACCATAGGTAACAGTACCATCATGTCTGCCACCCACCATCCCTCACAGACCTGGACCTGCAGGCCTAGAATCAGCCCCTTTCTCCCTACACTCACTAGGTCCATTCTCAGGATACTTCAGAGAAATCAAAAATAACTCCGCATCAGAAAAAAAGTGCAGGCCCCCTGCATGAATGTGGGAACCTTTGAGAATGGCCTTTATAGCTTCAAAGCCCCCATAGTGAGTGAAGCTTCAAAGCAGGGCGTGTTAGCCTTTGATGATTTGGTGTTTTAAAAGCTGTGGTCTTAACCTTTTTCTAGGTCATAGACCCCTCTGGAAACCTAATGAAAACTGGTGTAACATGCCATTTAAATCCACAAACTTAATGAATGAGTCACCAGCAAATGCAGGGGTCCATAGACCCTAGAACAAGAATGTTTACCTCTAATATCACATTTTTCCAAGTCTTCTCTGAAGGGCCCCAATGAGTATTGATCCTTTTGATCTCATTTCTGAATATTTTCCTCCTCCCATTTCTTAGGACTTACATGCATCCACATAAAGCTGACATTCGGCAAGAGGTTGTGATTTTGGTTGAACTGCTGCACTCATTTAATCTTTGACAATTTCATATGTAGATACGAAATTTGAGGCATTTTCACCAACTATCATGACTTCTTTGATTCATAGACCTTCAGTGAGATGTGTGGCTTCACAGGCCTAAACATGATGGACCCCTTCCGTGTAGGTCTTGTGCTGGCAACCACAGCGTTAGTTAGTGGGTTCATGTGTGTAATAACTATATCATGTCTCAAAGACACCATATTATAGTACTCATCCACAACCTCTGGCTCATTCCTTCTTTCTGCCACCTCTTCTAGGATGTTCCCTGAGACTTTAAAGATGAGGGGGTGATAGAGATGTCCCATTTAGGGCTCAGCACTCCACAGTCACTTGGTCCCTGTGTTTTTACCAGTTTGAGTCTTTGTTATTTTCTTTTTTTTTCCAATGCTGAGGACCAAACCCAGGGCTTTGTGCTTGCTAGGCAAGTGCTCTACCACTGAGATAAATCCCCAACCTCCAGTTTGAGTCTTTGTATGAACCGCTGCCCACTATAAAAAGAATCTTCTCTGATAAAGACTGCGAGCTGCACAAAGCAATGGCTATTAAAATAAGTATTTAAAAGGTGTTGCGGTAAATCTCCAACCCTAATAAGCTGGGGCAAAGAAAACACAACTCAATTAATGTGAATACAAGCTGCACGCCTAGACTGGGTGGATCTACCACTGTACTGCCGATTCCCATCTATGAGACCTCTTATAATTCATAGTTTTTCCAGGCCCTCTGTGTCTGCTCTTCTTTCCTTCCACCCTCTTCTGTCTCTCCTCTTCTCCCTTCTTCTGTCTCTCTCCAGCCTTCAGCTCCACCTTCCCTTCTCCAGCCTAAGTGAGGCTCTAGCCTTTATTTTTACAAATTAAGGTGGGGAAAAGGTCCACAGGAAGTCACCTGAGTACTGACTCATTCCTTGTTCGAAAGCCCTCCCAGAAGATCAGAATTAGCATCAAAATACACGCAGCCCCATGGCTATCTGCAACACTTCCCCTTTTCAGTTCTAATAGAAAACAAAACCTGTCTCTCAGATATAAGCAGAGCACAACTTTTACCATTTTGTAATCTATAAAGTATAAGATAGACCTAACACCCAGTCCATCATTTATGTCATTAAGAGAGAACATTGTCATTTATCCTAAATTAAAAGACTTATGATCCTACCTTGACTTATATCCTGGCTTTAGATAGTATGCCATCTGAAAACCAACCTCTCAAATCTCTATCATCTATCTTTCTCAATGCTAATCAGCTTGGGTTGGCTATGAGACTACCAGTCTTCAAACCCATCAGAAATCCAAGAGCAACTAATATTACCTGAAAATATGAGAAGCACAAAGCATAGCTTCCAAAACTTAGCCAATTTATAGAGACTACTGATTATCTGGA